>NC_067227.1:21920899-22110899 GCF_019924925.1 Ctenopharyngodon idella | reverse complement strand
TACCACATTATATGTCCAGAAAAGTAGTAAAAACATTGTTAAAATAGTCAATGTGACTACAGTGGTTCAACCTTAATGTTATGAAGCGACGAGAATACTTTTTGTGCGCAAAAACACAAAAATAACGACTTTATTCAACAATTTTTTCTCTTCTCTGTCAGTCTGTTACGCAGTTGGCGCAGTGCTGCGTTTCCGTGTTTACGTCCAAACGCCGGCTCATTATTGACCAGCTCCTGCGTCAGCATCACACGCATTGTGCTGCTCAGGCCAATTCTGAGCCGCCGTCAATGAATTTGTTAAATAAAAGTTGTTATTTCTGTTTTGTTTTTGTGTACAAAAAGTATTATCGTCGCCTCATAACATTAAGGTTGAACCACTGTAGTCACATTGACTATTTTAACAATGTTTTTACTGTACTTTTCTGGACACTGAATGTGGTAATTTCGTTGCTTTCAATGTTGCTTTCATCAAAATATCTTTATTTGTGTTCTGAAGATGAACGAAGGTCTTACGTGTTTGGAACGACATGAGGGTGAGTAATTAATGACAGAAATTTCATTTTTGGGTGAACTAACCCTTTAAGCGTGCCATAAACTTTAAACATGGCGACGGGGAGAACGATTGCTGCTGTGAATGGTATTCTTTATTAGATTTTCCCCACAACAGCTACATCGCCTTGTCTTGTCATTAAAGTAGTGCAAATTTACATATGAATATTCATATTGTATGTTTTATATAAAGCGAAAATAGCCTGTATTTGACCAAAATTCCAGAATTGTCAGCAAGCTGACTATCTAGATAGCATGGTGAATGTTTATATGGTTGTCAATGAATGGGCCACTAAATATCATTTTGGCTTTAATAAGATTTTCTCCAATAAATAGGCAAGAATAAAGCTGGTGATTTTCCCAATAAAAGGGTAAGAATAAACCTGGTGTTTAACACATATCTGGGAACAATGTGGGCCACTTAAGCTTTATTTTCACCTTCACATAATTAACAAAATTTTTGTGGACATATGATTACAGCATTTCACTGGCTTTGTAATGAGATGCATTTGTAAACCTGTTCTTACAGAAACAACAGTCTTACACCAAAATAAAATCTTGCAAGTGAAGAAATCAAGACAGTATTGTAATTTTTACTACTGCAAAAATAATAAAATATATTAATTCTAGAATACTGATTTTTTGTGCAGTTTAATTACAATAGCAATATATTACTGTCTTAGGGATGATAATAATAATAAAAATAATAAAAACAAGTGTGAATGTGATGTCTATTAAAACACTACCAGAACTAAAAAGTCCAATCACTGCAAATACTACAAATCTTCAATTTGATCACTGAAGAGGGGTTGGAGGACTTAATTGTGCACCAGATTGATGCATTTAACTTTAAAATATACAAAATCTCTTCCGGGGTCAAGCCCCCCATATAGTCCCACAAAATTCTGTGGGAAAAACTGCAATGGGATCCAAACAGCAAAATTGGAACCCGATAACTTTCATTGCATGGACAAAAAACAAGCAAACAAACAAAAAAACATCCAAACGTGTAGTAAGTCATACACACTTGAAACAACATAAGGGTCAGGAAATGATGACAGAGTTTTCATTTTTGGGTAAACTATCCCTGTAATGCTACAACAGAATTATGCTGCTGCCTAAGAAAGAAACCAAAATTAAACACTTTGGTGCTGTTCACGATCTCAAGAGACCCCCTACAAAATAAGCCGCAGTACTGATGAAAGGCTATAAATGCCTCAGGTTTTAGATTCATATTGCTCTGTCGCCAATTGAGAATCACCCCTGAGATGGGAAAACATTTCTATGCCTGACACGTTTGGGATGAAATGTGAAATACATTAAATGAATATATTATCCGCATTCCCAGTTTGTTCTGTTTTCCATCGTTCGATAATATTTGTTCGCCGTTCCCTCTCTGGACGGGTTCACTGAGTGAAACGGTGCTGGGTTTTAACTCGGTTTGAGTTAATAACATGTAAACTTTATTTGGATTCCCTGTCACACGTATCTAGCAGCTGCACAGCTGAAGGAGAGCTAATAGTGTTTGGTGAGCCCTTGGTTTGCCTTGATCCAGCGGTCTCTGACTCCAATTTCCCGTGGCACGCACGTAAATACATACACAAACACCCAAGCGAGTACGCTCGGCGGGGAGCTCTCATACATTTGAACAGCATGCTAATGGTCTGTCATCTCCACAACTTAAATATTTAAACTGGATCTACTGAGCCTATGGAGCCTGCAAGGCGATTTGACATGATAGTGGGCTGCTCATCGGCCTTCATGTTTAGACTACACCGACTTCCATAAATACAATAAACAAATCAATGAATAAATAAGTGCATGTTAGGGTTAGAAATATCCACATGGATTATCAATGTGCAGGACTGCGTTACACTATTTACATGCTATTTAAAAGCGACGAAGAAACATGGAATATAGAAATACAGAATAAGACGTGTCCCAAATAAGTAAAAAATCTGTTACTATGAGATGCTTGCACAATGCAAAGCAGATTACACAAAAATTATACATTATGCATTTAAACATTTATTACTTAATGTATTAGGGCATTACACACTGATTATCTAGAATTTGAAATGTAATTTAAACCTACAGGATAAATCAGGGTTATTATTGTTAACTAAAACTAAATCTATTAAAAATAATTCTGTTAATTGGAATAAAGCTGAAAGAAAATATAATATAAAAATTTAAACTAAACAAAAATTAGAAATGTTGCCTTGCAATAAACTAAAATAAGTAAGCTGAAGCACTAAAATTATTAACTGGAAATAAATAAAAACTAACTGGAATAAAAATAAATTAAACCTGAATAGCAATTAATTAATATAATTATTAATAATAATAATAATGACAAAAGCACACTAAACATACTAAACATTAAACTAAAATTAACACAAAAACTAAACTAATAAAATAAAAGCTGCTTCAAAATATTAACTATTAATATAAATATTAATATTTTGATATTTGATAGTTTAATATTAATATTTTTAAATAAATATTAATATTAAACTATTATAAAAATAAAATAACTAAACTAACACTGCTATAAATTAACAAAATTAAAAATTTATCATTTTTCATTGTATGTCAATAATAAAATTTCTAATAAATAAATAAAGCAGCATTCTCACTAGTAGTCTTAGACTTTTGGACCTCACTATACCCAATTTAATTTCTTGCAAAAATAAGTATATTGTGATTTATGCAGTTACCATGATATAAAATTCATACAGTGATAAGATTACTGCCCACCCCTAGTACATATTCATCTTCATGCTAAGTGCTGCAAAGCAATAACATTCACCACCAGTATGATGACGACAGAGGTGCAAACTGTGCCGTAATCAATGCCTTAAATGTAAATGTAATCAGGCCGGGAATGGACAACACGATGGCGTTAAACCTAGATAAAATGTTTGGATGATTTTATGCTACCGTCCCCATTTTAAAAATGCAGCATTTCATAGCCAGTGACAGCAATCAAAATTCCAATCAGGTTGATGGAAATGAAAATGATTTGTGGATCATCCTTCGCCTTGAATGTTTGAGGAAATCCCAAAAACACTTCTGTGATAATTTTCCTCTCTCTCCATCACCGAATGAACATGTCCATGCACTCTCCCAGCTGATAAAGTCTTCATTCCATTTTCAGACTCCGATAATCCCAACAAGAAAGCATTCTCACAAACATCTGTCTGCATATGGTGAATTCCAATAGCCATTGCTGACGTCCTATTTGCTAGTAGCATATAAATACATTTTTACCACATACTTAAAAACCTCAAAAGTGAATATTATGGATGTGCTGAACTACATATTTTCAAGCAGCTTGAGCATTTTTTAAATGTTTGAGAGAATCGCAAGGGCAAAGGCAGCCAAAGACTTCCATCTGTTAAGTACAAACACCAACAATTAAAAACTGTGCAGAATGCAGAGATGTCTTTTATATGGAGTCCGAGTCAAGTCTGAAGTCTTTATTACTGGAGTCTGAGTCAAGTCTGGAGTCTTTTGTCACGAGTTCGCATCGAGCCTCAAGTCAATTAAAAAAAAAAAAAAGAAAAGAAAAAAACATACAAATCCTATTTTTTTTTTTTTTTATCCTAGTTGTATTATATAAACAAAATAATATGACCTTTCTATAATCTGTTTTGTTTATAATAAATGTCCTAAGCTTTTTACTTTATAATCCATTACAATGTACAAAACAATCGTCCTGGCAACACGAGTAGTCATTTTCAATACAGTCCCTAAGTGGGCGCACGATAGTGCCAGTAACGGTTTGTTATACAGCAGTTTGTTATATAGCAGCGTTGTTATTGACGGCAGTCATAATCAGAAAATATCAAACCTCGGAATGTTTAAGTCAATAGAAAACTGTACACGTGCTGATTGTGATATGTTAAAATATGAGCTTTAGTAATAAATAGATTTACATCTTTGTCTATCTCTCTCTCAAGGACACACATTAAAAAAGAGAAAAGCTGCATATACTACGAAAAGATTGATAAAACGTAGTGCTACTGTAGGTTTAAAGGTTAGTTTTTTTTTGTTGTTGTTGTTTTTTTTCCTTCATATTTTAACAGGCTGGCAATCTAAAGGAGCAATGCAGCTACACCACAGTATAATAGCAAGTTTTGTGAGTTAATGTGACTAACCTTTGTGGATGCGATGCCTCATAAAATTTGTTGTCGTCGTTCCGGTGTCTTAAATTTTTTGTTTTTCCAAATTTTGCATCTAGCCGATCTAACATGTATTACAGTACAGTAGTTAAAAGACTTGAGTTGTTTTTAAAATATTCACAAGTCCTTTGTGTCAAGTCTGAAGTCATTTCAGGTCAAGTCCGAGTCAATATCTCGAGAGCCCATCTCTGCTGTAGGATATTCAACAAATGAATAGTCTTCTGCAATAAAAGGTTATTGATAATTAGTTTATCACAGTCTCCACAAAAAGTGGTGCTATGGATTATGCAAAAGTACTGCTCACAGCTGGCTATTTGAAGTCAGACAGTAACTGTCTTGAAATTTATTGTTGAAGGAAATTAATGTTACAACAGCGCTGCTCTGATGAGTATAGAAGCTGTGCTTTAATAGTGGGGAATTTAGAGAATTCTCAGACAGGGTTTTACCACGCTGACAAGCCACTGTTAGCACAATGAAGCACAGCATGCTAATGCCGTCAAGCAGGATAAATTCCTTTGAGAAATGTAGTCCCTAAATTAACCCCCCTTAACAAACCACCTCTTGAACAAAAATTAGATAAACTAATTGCCCTGACCCAACCCAACATATCTAGAAAAAAAATGTCTAAAAAATAAAAACTAACAAATAATAAATAACAGTCATTTCTGTCAATGCATTTAACCGTATGAACCTAAATATCCAATCAGCACAGGAAACTCAGGCTATTGAACAGCAAATGAACACAAAAAGATGGTAATCTGGAAAAAGCATTGGACGGCAGTAGCCAAAACAAACCGTAAAAAGTTTTCGCAGTGCACAAACTGCACATTAAATTGATTTTGAATTAAACGTGGCTAAGCTGAAGGCTGAGGGTGCCTTTGGTCACTGGCAGTCGTATTAGTGATTAGCCACTGGTGCTGCTGATTAATGGTGCTGTTCATAAGTTGGCATCTAATGATGGCCTCTCATTATTTACCGAGACACAATGCGGTTAATCAGAGTCCTCACGCATCCCTAATTGGGGAAGACAATATTGATTTGAACCAATGGGCGATTTGTCCAGACTTTAAATGCAAAGAATGCAAGTCAATAATTGGTAATGCTCATTGGGAATTCGTGACTGCTCTCCTGCATAACATCACATCAGGGTTATTATCGTTAACTAAAACGAAATAAAAAAATAATAATAATAATAAAAAAAAAAAATTATATATATATATATATAATTGAAATAAAGCTGAATTAACAGATGAAAAACTTAAATAAAATTTAAAAAAAAAAAATGGAAAAAGTGGCCTTGGCAACTAACTGAAATAAGTTAAGTTGAAGCTCTAAAATTATTAACTGGAAAAAAATAAAAACTGCAACTGAAAAAATAAACTAAATAGTAATATTTAAACAAAATTACTAGAAAAATTAAACTAAAATTAACATGAAAATATAAAAATAAAAGCTAATAATTTTGATAAAAACTATAATAGTATCATATCTATGTATGACATATGTAGAGTCATCAGCTTGTGGATTCTTAGGGCCTGTTTACACCTGTCACTTCATGCATTTTCTCTCATCGAATAGCTATCTGATTTATCAAAACAATTCCATTTACACTTGGCCACATAAATGTGTCTCCGCGCTATATGTAGATTTAATAGAGTTCACGTCACCGAAAGCAACAGATATAAGCTGCATTTTATTGATCAAAAGCTAATTTCAAAATGAAAGACCGCAATGGGAGAGAGTGCCACAACAGCACTGGTAAGATCATTTAGTATCATTACTTTTAATGAAGATGATTGTGTTTTAAGCGTCTGCAACTTACTTTCACTTTCATTAGCGGCAGTTTGTGCGTCGGCTTGCTGAAGAGATATTCAGCTGCTCATCTGCGGTGATGCATGATGTAGTAGCGCCAACATATCTGGCTTTAACATGTTATGTTGCCTATAACACGCTCTCACACGTTTATTTTTTAGCATTTTTGGGAGGAGTAAAATTTATATACGTGGTTTCAACAACCAGATGCATTTAGACTTGTTCAGTTCATCTGGAATGCATCCCAGACCACCTCCTGAAGTGGTGTGAGCAATCGGATTTAAATCCATCTCAAATGCATTTAGGAGGGCATTTACACCTGGTCTTTTCGTGATCGGATAGCTATCCGATCAGAGAAAACACATGAAGAGACCACGTCTAAACAGGCCCTTATACTCAACATACTAATTAATCATGGAAATGATTGAATAAACATACAACATACAGAAAATAAGATTCTGAATTCTTTTGAGGAAGACAAAAGTAGAAATTTAACAACAGAATGTGCTTGTCAGTGCAATTACAATGGGAACTAAAGCCTGAAAAGTTCACAAAAGTGGCCAGTGAATCAGTTTTGTGAGCTGAATCTTTGAAAAGTTTCTGAAAAGAATGTAATTCATGAACCAGACTTTGCTACCTCTCTCTTGAATGTGACAAGGACAGTTAAAACAGTTTTACAATGAATAATATAATATTTCACATTGTTTTATGATACTTTTATAGTGCTTGTGTCCTTTTTGAAGCTTGAAAGCATCAGCCTATGTTCATTGTAATTCAATGGAATGACATGAGGGTGAGTAAATGATGATAGAATATTAGTTTTTGACTGAAATGACCAGAAACCTGGACATCCTGTAAGCTTCACATACCACAAGATCGGGGTCCTGCATGAGACTGAGGATGACCTCGTAGAGCAGGGGCCGCAGATCCGGCTTAAACTTGACTGAGATCCATTGTCCAACCAGCCAGATCACCCGCCTTCTGATCAACTTGTACCTAAAAAGCAAAATGAGCCAAATCAGCATTCCCTGTGCATTGTCTTGTTAATGGCTTAACATCTTTTAAAAAGCTTCTTTTATCTGAAAAGGTAAGGTTCTGAATTGCAGGTGTAAGACACAGTAGGGAGATGATGTCTTTTCCTCTTCAAATCCTGTATTGAGCACACCTTAAACATTTCTCATTTCCATGAACAGTGCACGACTTAAGGTTTTCTGTTCCCAGGAGGAAAAATTACACAAGGTTAGTATTCAAAAGGCAAAAACTTTCTTTGCAGTAACTTTATGTTCAGAAAGAGAAAAAGAAAACCTGGCACAAGTCCAAAATTAAAAACACTGGGGGCTCATTTATTTGGAAAAAAAACAAAAAAAAAACAGCATATACTAATCCTAAATGTCCAAAATATTCTGCAAAGTGCAAATCATTTTAAAATGCACTCCACCTACAGAATGCCCATAGATCTCTATATGGTGAAGATTAAACAATTAAAGTGCATTCGGAAATTTATTCAAGCATTACAAAAGGCATATACAGCAGCGCAGCAAAGAGCACCTTAATATTTCTGCCCACTCAACAGCCTAATCAATGCGTAATTTTCATAATCAATGTTAGATTTATTCATTGGTCACATTGAAATGCACATCACTTCTCAATCAAGATCTATATTCTCAATAAACCTTAAAGAGGTTACGGACTCTATAGAGCATACAGCTTGTTGAATACATGTGTGCATGATAATATTTGGACTATACTGTACATTTTTTCTTGCCATTTTGTTCTGCTCTCTCTGTTCTTCTCACACTTTAATCAATTCATTTTCATTTTTGTCCTCAACAACAGGTGACAAAAGACTGAAGGATGAACTGCAAAATGTAGGTTAATAACTTTTAAATATGAGGACGTTGCTTCCCCCATCTGTACATCGATTTATGTTTGTCAGTAATTCTCACTATCCTCCTCGCTCCAAAATGCATGCTAGACATATTACAGCTGGCTGTTATCTTTCAGGTCTCTTAATAACTTTCCTATGGACGCGTGCACATAAATATTACAGATGTCAAGAACATACAGAAGATATTTAAAATAATACTCAAACAGTAATAATAAAAAAAAAGTAAATATATTACAAGCAGGGGTGTTTGCTTTTGTAAAGAACCAGCATTTTCCACCAAAAAACAGTCCAAAATTTGAACTGTTTTTTGCAGGATTGGTTCTCAAAAGCAAAGCAGGCAGGACTCTCCCCCGGAGATCTCTCAGGTCGCTGGAGACAATAAAAGAGAGTCTGGGAGGGATCATTTCAAGGCTTTTTTTGAAGAAAATATCTCTAGAGAAACAGGCTGCGGTGCCACTGGCGTTGATAAAAAGTAAGAGAGTGTGCCAGGGGTTTAAGCTGCCTTCGTCTGCTTGCCAGTGAGCGACACAGTAATTAGAGCCGTTGGTGATAAAAACTTCAGCGTCGCACCCGAAACAACCACTACTAATATCACCAGCACCTCATTACATTAAATATAAAGGTCAATCCACAGAGAAATCAAATATATTAGCCAAGCTGTGAGTCATAATGAGTCCACTCTAAGATAAACATTGTGTTTACTCAACAACACATCTGCTAAATGACATGTAACCAATGATTACTCTCAACAGCACACAGCGCAACATATAAACATGCAAATAAAGGTAAACAGGCCTGCTGCCGAAGGCACTTTAGCATCTTGTACACTTATTAGTGTAAGGAGTCTCCAAAGAGACCTCCTTTTACTATTAAATCATTTTAATTCATTTTTAATAGGAATTTAATACGCAGTTTGGCAAGAAGGTTATGAAGTAAATGGATACAGAAAAGGACGAGAGGGGTTGATCACATAATTAGGATAAGGTACAAACAATAAGCCATAAACATAAACGTCCCTAAAGTTATGCCCAGCATGAAAAAAAATTCTCACAACCCGGATTACAATATATATATGTATTACTTGAATATATATATTATATAATATATATATTATATTACTTTAAAAAAAAAAAATATATATATATATATATATATATATATATTTAAAGTAATATAATTTACACAGACACACACACACATATTATATATTTTATATATATATATATATATATATATATATATATATATATATATATATACATATACATACATACATACATACATACATACATACAGGTGCTGGTCATATAATTAGAATATCATCAAAAAGTTCATTTTTTTATTATAAATTATTTTTAAAAATGAAACTTTCATATATTCTAGATTCCCCACATGTAAAGTAAAACATTTCAAAAGTTTTTTTTTTAAATTTTGATGATTAGAGCGTACAGCTCATGAAAATCCAAAATCCAGTGTTTCAAAATATTAGAATATTTCCTAAGATCAATAAAAAAATGGATTTGCAAAACAGAAAAGTTCAAGTTTTTTAAAGTATGTTCTTTTGTGCACTCAATACTTGATCGGCAGGACATATTACAGCAAATGACTTGCTCCTAGCACAAATTACTGCATCAGTGAAGTGTGGCATGGAAGTGATCAGCCTGTGGCACTGCTGAGGCACTATTGAGCCTTCAGATCATCTGTATATTGTTGGATCGACTGTTTCTCATCTTTCTCTTGAAAATATCCCATAGATTTAGGTCAGGCATATTGGCTGGCCAATAAAGCACAGTAATATCACTTGGAAGTGGTTTTTGCACTGTGGGCAGATGCTAAAGTCCTGCTGGAAAAGGAAATCAGCATCTCCATAAAGCTTGTCAGCAGATGGAAGCATAAAGTGCTCCAAAATCTCCTGGAAGATGGCTGCATTGACTTTGCACTTGATAAAACACAATGGACCAACACCAGCAGACGTCACGGCCCCCCAAATCATTACTGACTTCAGAAACTTCACACTAGACTTCAAGCAGCTTGGATTCTGTGCCTCTCCAGTCTTCCTTCAGACTCTGGGACCATGATTTCAACATGAAATGCAAAATTTACTTTTATCTGAAAAGAGGATTTTCGACCACTGTTCACTGTCCAGTTCTTTTTCTCCTTAGCCCAGGTAAGATGCTTCTGACGTTGTTTCTGGTTCAGAAGTGGCTTGGTAGTCCTTTTCCTGAAGATGTCTGAGTGTGGTGACTCTTGATGCGCTGACTCCGGCTTCATTCTACTCATTGTGAAGCTCTCCCAAGTGTTTAAATTGGCTTTACTTGACAGTATTCTCAAGCTTGCGGTCATCCCTGTTGCTTGTGCACCTTTGCCTACCCAATTTCTTCCTTCCAGTCAACTTTGCATTTAATATGCTTTGATACATCACTCTGTAAACAGCCACCCCATTCAGTAATGACCTTCTGTGACTTACTCTTTTTGTGGAGGGTGTCAATGATTGTCTCCTGGACCATTGCCAAGTCAGCAGTCTTCCCCATTAGTGTGGTTTCAAAGAACAAGAGATACCCGGAATTTATACTGTAGGGATGGTCATTTAATGAAACTCAAATGTAAATATTCTAATATTTTGAGATACTGGATTTTGGACTTTCATTAGCTGTACGCTCTAATCAACAAATTAAAAAAAAAAAAAACTTTTGAAATGTTTTACTTTACATGTAGGGAATCTAGAATATATGAAAGTTTCATTTTTTAAAATAATTTACAATAAAAAAAATGAACTTTTTCACGATATTCTAATTATATGACCAGCACCTGTATATATATATATATATATATATATATATATATATATATATGTATATATATATATATATATATATATATATATATTTTATATACTTCAGAAATCCAACAGTGGCCTTAGATGTGTGTTTAGGATCATGTTGGAAAAGTGCACAATGACCAAGGGCACGGAGTGATGGTAGCATCTTCTCTTTCAGTATAGAGCAGTACATCTGTGAATTCACGATGCCATCAATGAAATGCAGCTCCCCGACACCAGCAGCACTCATGCAGCCCCACATAAAGACGCTGCCACCACGTTTCACTGTAGGCACCATGCATTTTTCTTTGTATTCCTCACCTTTGCGACGCCATACAGTTTTGAAGCCATCAGTTCCAAAAACATTTATCTTGGTCTCATCACTCCAGAGTATAAAGTCCCAGTATTCTTCATCTTTGTCAGCATGGGCCCTGGCAAACTCTAGGTGGGCTTTTTTGTGCCTGGGCTTTAGGAAAGGCTTCTTTCGGGGATGGCACCCATGCATGCCATTCCTCTGCAGTGTACACCATATTGTGTCACGAGAAATAGTCACCCAGTTTGGCTTTCTATTTCTTTAGATAACTGCAGTGAACTTGCATGCCGATTTTCTTCAACCCTTCTCATCAGAAGACGCTCCTGTCGAGGTGTTAACTTCCGTGGATGACCTGGACGCCTCCGTGAGATGGTTGCAGTTCCATCTTTTTTAAATTTTTGTACCACTTTTGCTACAGTATTCTGATAAGTAAACCTTTGCTGATCTTCTTATAGTCTTCACCTTTCTGGTGTAAAGAAATTATTTTCTTTTTCAGGTCTTGTGACATTTCTCTTCTATGTGGTGCCATTGCTGACAGCATGAAATGGGAAGGGGTTTTAACACCCTTTTATAGTCAACTGTCTGCTGGACACCTGTGTAATGAATAATTAGACTCACCTGTGGTTGAATTCTTGTTCAATTAGACATTTGTAGTAAATTAGACATTTTTTAGCTTTGCTCCAGAGACTTTCAGTGGGGTGTACTCATTTTTGGATCACCCTAATTTGAGTAAAACTGAAAATTTTGTTCTCCAACTTATATTATTAACCTTACTTTCATGTTATAAGATAAACAGATCTTATATTAAACTTAGTTTTGTCAACATTTTGGAAATTGTTTTTGTGTTCATTGAGATATTATTTAAAATTTTACTTTTCAAAGGGGGTGTACTCATTTATGCTGAGCACTGTATATATATATATATATATATAGTGTGTGTGTAATTTACTAAATGTAATTTATGTATTCGGTTATATTGAAATGACAGCTTGACACCATGAAAAATGAACCCAATTCAAACCTTTGTGTTGCAAATGAAATAATTCCTATAGGACACAAATTATACACACAGTATAGTCGTAGGAAGTTGCTTGTGTTGTTTGTTTGGTAATATGTATCATAAAGTTTGTATGTACGCCTGAGGTACTGTCTAAAAGTGGTTAATGAATCACCATGTCAGCTTCACGCAAGTTTTAGCCAAAGTTCTGTTCAATCTTTCAAAAAAATAAAATGTCAATCCCAAAAGGAAAGACTCAAGGGGTTTTCACAGCATGGTCCCCCCCAGGACAATCTTCATATTATTACTGTGAAAAACACATTTTACAAAAATGGAAAAAAGGACAGAGTTCCTGCCATTGTACGACTGGTGAAAGAACTATTAAATGTATCAAGAGAGCCGTGACTGTGTCGCATTGGAAATTGAATTTTGTGATTTAGTTATGACCTCTAGTTGCACACATTCATGTATGTATGTGCGGATGCTAAGGAATTCAAATTCTGCTATTTAGCATTTGAATCAATTCAACAGACAAAAAAATAAATAAATATATTCTCAGTAGGCCTGAAAGATGCTGACCATAATACTCTGCCTCTATTAACAGTGAATGACTGATTTTAAAGAGAGCTGCTGTCAAGTGGCTGCAGCTCAGACACGTCAAAATAGACTATGGCAGGGGATGTCACTCAAAGACTGCTGATAACCTCGGTCTTGTCTGTGTCAAAAAGAAGAGTACGGAAGCGAAGCTCTATAAAGGAGACTGAATCTTTTGGGCTGTCTCTCTTAAGTTTGTCATGAACACTTGAGCATTGAAAAGATGAAAAGATGAAAGTATTTGATCTGTAAGTAGCCATTTACAATGACAATTAGGCCTCCAGCAGGGGGACTGGTAATGAAAACATTGTTTCAAGTACTCTCCATTACTGCTTCCAAATAGTTGAGTCATCATAAACAAGCACTGCCATGCTGCGTCTCTTACACACATACACAAAACACACCAACACTTCTTCAATTACACACCTCTAATGAGCACAAACCATTAAAAATGAAGCAAACACAATGAGAAACAAAGGAACCCAACACAGTTTCACTGTCACTCTTTGCATATTCAGTTTGAGAGCATACGAAGAACTGATATTTATAACTGAATAGCCATGGTAAAGTTTTAGTTTGGAGCAATCTGGCACCACAGACTTTGACTATCAAAATAAAATCTGGTCCAGTCTGCAATTTATTTTTGCCAAGAATCACCCACTCAGACAATTAGATGCTGTTTGACCAAAATGTAGCCCATCCATCATAACTTACCGTAACCTCAACTATCTGAATACATTACTGAACATACTAGCTCTATTGATATCCTAGCCAAATATGATACCTCCATTTCCATTGCCTTCGATACTCATGCACACTTTACAAGTAGACTTGTAACTTCTACGCACACATCTCCCTGGTTTACTCCAGCACTTCGCATCTTGAAAGCTGCTGGCCGTCGCCTTGAACGCTTCTACAGGAAAACTGGTTTAAGTGTGCATTTTACTGCTTACAAGGACCATATTGAGCTATACAAATGTCTACCCTTATTAGTAATGCTCCCTCTTGTAAACTTACTTACCCTCCTGCACCTGACATGAGTCATTCCTATACTTCTTCCAAGATAAAATAAATAACATATAAAATCTCTTCCTGTCTATGTCCTCACCTATCCTCTCAGAGGACCTTCTCTCAGCCTTCACTCCTGGCACATTCACTTTGACCCTCCCACCACAGCCCATATCTCAGAGCTAATTAAGACATCAAACTCATCTTCCTGTCATCTTGACCTGGCCCCTACTGCCTTTCCTAAAAAGTTTGCTTCTGTAATTTCATTGCCCATTACACTTCTTATCTCCCAACTACTTAGTACTGGTTTTGTTCCTCTGGAATTAAAAACTGCGGCTGTCACCTGTCTTAAAGAAACCCGGCCTCGACCCTTCTGACATGGCTAATTCACATCTTCCATTTCTTTCGAAGCTGCTTGAGAAGTGGTCGCTGCTCAACTTCACAACTGTTTGTCATCACACAACCTTTATGAATGCTTCCACTCAGGTTTTCACACTCTCCACAGCACTGAGACAGCACTCCTCAGGGTTGTCAATGATCTTTTTATGGCCACTGACTCAGGCTCCATCTTCACTTTTATGCTCCTTGACATCTCCTCTGGATTTGATACTATCTCTCACAGTATTCTCATCTCACCGACTCTCTGCTCTTGGTATTTCTGGAATTGCTCTGTCATGGCCCACTTCCTACTTGTCTGACCGTCAGTATTACATTTCTATCCGTCAGGCTAAGCCCACTACTGCCCCTGTCTCACATGGTGTTCCACAAGGTTCTGTTCTTGGGCCTTTACTCTTCATCATCTACATGCTTCCCTTAGGTCAAATTATCCGTCATCATGGCTTTAACTTTCATTGCTATGCAGCTCTAAATTCCAGCTCTAAATTCTTCCCAAAGCACTGCTCCTTTCCCCACCAACTCCATTTTGGCTTGTATTGATGAAACAAAAGCAAGGATGATCAGTAATTTTCTCAAACCAAAACACTGATAAAACAAATCTACTTCTGGTTGGTCCTTTTCAATTTACATCCGTCTCTGACAACATTGATATTGCTGGGTTCCTAGTTTGACCTTCAACCACTGTAAAAACCTAGGTATAATTTTTGTTTCTTCCCTCTCTTTCTCTCCTTATATCTCATCACTTACCAAATCCAAATCTGCCTTTTTCCACCTCCGGAATACTGCTTGTTTAACTCTGTTCTTAAATATCAACGAAGTTGAGACCCTAGTTCGTGTTTTCATTACTTCCTTCCTAGACTACTGTAATTATCTCTTTTTTGGCTTACCCACTACAACACTAAATAAGCTCCATATATATTTGACTATCAGCATAGTCTGGTCAAGTCTGCATCTTATTCTGGACAAGAGACACCAACCTAAACAGGATGGGGCCGCAGAGCCAGACTTCTGACTTGCAGCATAAAGTCTGATCAAGTATGAAGCTTATTTTGTCCAGAAATTGCCCATTAAGATGGTAAGATATCAACTGGCTGACAAGTACAGTAACCAATTACTGTTCATTTTGCTTTTACATGCTGTTTAGGAGCCAGTGCTGAAGAACAAAAAATATGATCCTTCATATTTTTAAATATGAAGCATCTACAACTGTTGTACAGAAAATACTGAAGTAGCAGAACCTGCCTGATCAAAAGTAAAAAATACAGACAATTTCAGACAAAAAAAATGTATCTGAAGACAATTTTCCTTCACCGCAAAGAAATAAGCACCGACCATTTCACATACTGTTTTCAAAGTTGTGAATAAAACAGATTATTGGAGTAGGTTTTACAAGAAATTGTATGCGTTACTTGCCATTTCTCTGTAATTACTTGTGAATACTAGCAATTTCTAAGTGAAAACGGTTTTCACTTAGTTACGGAGCCCCGGACATGACATGCAGAAAAAAAAATATAGTAGGCTAAATCGTGCGCACGATTTATTAATTCGTTCCCTCAATTTACTAAAACGTGCGGATTATTTACTACTTCGTTCCCTCGATTTACTAAATCGTGCGCACGATTTAATTTTTATTTCTTGCATATACTTACTCAACTTAGTACTTAGAAATTTGTATACCAATTTTTTTTTTCATTGTAGACATACTTCTTTAATTCCCGACTGACTTCCCAGAAATTTCGTAGCGGCCATCCAATCCAACTGGAACTGGTGTGTTTTGGTGGCTATGCAAATTTACCTCACTGCATAACTAACATAAGTACTGGGTCAAATCATAACCCTTAGTGTGTGTTTGGGATGAGGCAACATCTGTGACTTAACACTCAACACAGTTTAGTCCCCCAAAGCTGAACTGGCACCACAGCTGCCACACTAAAGCTCTGAGCTGAAAAGGTCTTTTCATGCTGCTGCGAATCACACGTTGACCATCATCATCGCACATGCTGCTGCTCTCAGAGCTCGCCTGCAGTGTGGCTGCTGCGCTGTATTTGAAGCGCGATAGAGTCTGGCATGTGGCGAGGGTCGCTGAGCACTGGCCTGATTCTCCACGTGCACGAAAGGACACGACCAAGCTAGGACAAAGGAAGGACGCCTTCCTCCAAGAACTTGTAGAGTGGAGGTAGCAAAGATGGGTTTTAGTTAGGGGTGTAACGGTTCACAAAAATGACGGTTCGGTACGTACCTCGGTTTTGAAGTTATGGTTCGGTATGGGTTCGGTACAGCAGGGTGAGAAAACAAAAAAATTGTCTTTTTTTTTTTATTAAACAAAAAAAAGGTCTTTAAAATGTATTAAATTATAATTAAAATTTTCTTAAGGATAAAAAATCTATCTCTGCTAATGCTGTAAACTATTAGGGAGCCCTTACTTGCACATTACTATAATAAAGGTTACAATTAACAACAGAGCCCAAATGATTAAATTCAGTTGTTATTTATTTTTAGATATAATCATCAACACTCAAATAATAATAAAAAAATGTATGTATTGTAAACATGTAAATTACACATAAGGTAGTTTTTGCATTAACTTCTTTTTCTCCAATTCGTTGTTGAAATATAATCATTTGTTTTCATGACGGATTTATTTAGGCCTTACATTAACTAAAAGATTAAGTAAAATGTAATTAATATATAGTCTAATATAGTGCATATATTTAGTGAAACAGTTCATTTCTCTAGCGAACTAACAAGCTGTTGACACTGAATGGCTTTTCTGAGGTAAATGTAATACTACGTGACATATTGTTTACAAACTGTTTTACTGACATCTTTCCGCGGTTGAAACACTGATTAAGTGATTAAATGAGATACGATACGTTTCAGTAAGTTGTACTGTATCTTTCAACATACCTTCATGTTCATTTTGTAGTAATGAAGAGGAAGAGATGATCGTGTTCATTCGCGCTCCGCGCTGCCGTTTGAACTGAGGCGCCAATACAGCGATCTGTCACGCCACATCAAAAAGCTTCAAAACGGCATTTATTGTTGGAATTTCCTGATAAAATTGACAGAATTTGAAAGATGGCACTTTGTTTCTTATCGAAAGTAACAAAACACAGAGCTTATTGTGACTATTGGTGGCTAATGCTGGTTAGGCTAAAAAACATTACTGTGCACGCCCCCTTCTGGATTGGAGTGTGGATCACCTGTGACTGACTGTATTCGTCGTCTAACTGCATGAACCGAACCGTGACGCCCGTACCGTGATGGTTCGGGACGAATACATATACCGTTACACCCCTAGTTTTAGTTTGCGAAATAAACAGCAAAATCATACAACACCAGTGTAGCCTGATTTGCAAACAAATGACTCGTATGAGCCTATTCACATTAGTGAATCTTTTTTTAGTTTCTTTTAATGACTATTTAAAAAAGACAGGTTTGAATCAATATGTAAGACTGCCTTGTATAAATATACAACATTATTTCATACATTTGCAAACAAAACCGATATAACTAAAATATACATGCATGAATTGGAATCGAATCATATGGAATCAAAATCTGAATCTAAGAGTTTGTGAATATGAACCGGTATGAATCAGTAAATCTGCATTGATACACAGCCTTTCTACACTTAATGCACTAATTTTACCCCTCAACCAAATTTTTGTTATTTATTATGTAATTTAATTTTGTTATTTCTATGCATCTTTGATTTTTAATTGATCAATTATTGTATTTTTAAAAATACTGGCTCATATGTCTATCTACATATTCAGGTGTCAGGCCACTCAGCGCTCCAGTGCACTGTCCCCAATGTCCTGGGACATCCATGGGAGGTAATAGTTCACTGTGTCCCGCTAAAGGTGGAGAAGGAACATGACAGAGTTTCTGTAAATGGCAAAGACAGACGCAACAGGCTTCCCCAGCCAATCGATACAGTCTTTAGCAACACCTGTCCAGCGTAGCTGCCCTTTTTGACCCCAGAGGCACAAGATCAGTGCTCAGATAATCTGTCTGCCAAGGCAAAGTGCAAGAGTCTCGACTTTTGTGACACGGTAGGTCAAATGAAGTAATGAATCAATGGGAGGGTCTGGAGGGCTGCCAGTCGGGAGAAATGACAGTGCACAAGGTCAAGGAATTTGCAGGCGTTTCTCATAACAAGTAATGGGGACAAATTACATAGGTATAATGCATATTGGTAACTTCCTGCTGAATATAAACTTGTCAAATCCCAAAGCCCAAGGCACAGATGGCAGATGTCAGCAACAGGGTTACTCATATGTCTCTCTGAAAATCCCTCGGAGGCTTTCTCAGGCATAGTGTCTCATCATGACAGTGACAAATGTGCCTGATTAAAGAGTGGCAAGCGTACATTTGCTTGCTCTGTCAAGAGCACGCGCAGAGACCGCCTCAATGCCCATGAACACACGCACACACTTGATTGGTTGACTGATCCCCTCTGGAGCCACACAAAAGCCCACCGAAATGCACACATTTGCACATACAGCATCTGTAGCATACTCTTGAGCATGTTTTATGTGCAAGCCAACAGGAATGAAACATGTGGATAGTTACAAACAAATGTGGAACTTGGAAATACATGACTTTGTCTCTCTCTTTCCTTAAAGACCCATGAAATCACTTTAAAAAGTGAAGTTGTCTGGCCGTGTTTGAAGTATTTTGTATTGAAACTAAGTTTAGACAGGACACTTTGAAGAATTCATTACACAAATTGACATAGTGCAAAATGAGTCATCAATATTTTTGTTTTGTTGGAAAATTTTTTTGTACATATCTGCTAAAATGTACTTTTGTTACCATTTAAAAATATGCTTGCATTTACATTACTGTTTAAAAGTTTAAACTTATGCTCACCAAAGCTGCATTTATTTGATCACAAATACAGTAAAAACTGTAATATTGTGAAATATTATTACAATTATACATTTTAAAATGTAATGTACTCCTGTGATGGCAAAGCTGAATTGTCAGCATCCATTATTCCAGTCTTCATTGTCACATGATCCTTCAGAAATCATTCTAATATGCTGATTTGGTGCTCAAGAAACATATCTTATTATCATTAATGTTGAAAACAGTTGTGCTGCATAATATTTTTGTACAAACTGTGACAATTTTGGTTCTTTGATGAATAGAAAGTTCAAATAAATTCTGTTCTTTTGAAATGACAGAAAACTCTGGTAACATTATAAATATCTATATTGTCACTGTCATTTTAATACATCCTTGCTGAATAAAACTTTTAATTTCAATAATTTTTTTTACTGACTGCAAACTTTTAATGGTAGTGTAGATGACCTCAAAACATCTAAAAGCCACAAAACCTAAATTTTAATTTCATGGAGTCTTTTAAATGTCAGCATCAATGTTATGAAATATGCAAATGAAGTTTAAATCCCACTCTCTTAACTCAATAGAAGAAAGAAAAAGAGGTACACAAGCAAAATGGAAGGAGAAACTGGCGGTCACGGTTTCAAATGCGATCATAATGAGATCTTCTACAACAGAGGTCTGTTTTTTCTCTTTCTCTCTCTCTCTGTCTTTAAAGTAACAAAAGAGGCTTTGTGTAGAGCCACAATCTTCATTACCTCTCTTTTAATTGTGTATCTTTGTCTTGTCCTCCCACAAAACTGTCACCAAAACATGAAAACGACATCAGGCATTGCACAGCAGTGTTGGGGAGTAAATAACACTACAGAACTATATTTCTTAGCAGCACAAAATTAGCTTTAAGTAATGAACAACTTTTCTAAAAACTATCACTGTGGGTGCTACATCATTTTATTCTGTAAGAGTATACAGAGAAGTGACGGAAAGTGGGCATTTTAGGAGAGCAATTCATTCTAATGAATCTGTTTATTCAGCCAGTTGAATCTGTCCAAAAAAAGTTTAACTTTATTTTGTGACATGACAAAATGCTAAATTAGCAAGATTATAATAAATGTAGAAAATTGTTTGTTTTTTTAATGCCATGCCAGCTTCTGTGGCTATTTTCATGGAGAAGAAATTTATGGTAAAACTATCAGGTTTTTACAGTCTATTTTTGCTAAAACCTCTAAAACAGTATTTGGTTTAAATATTTCTTCAAGAGTGTTAACAGAGTAAAAAAAGTTTTACACAGTGTTAAAACCAGCACAGTCTAATAAAACGTGCTTCAGGGATAAAGGGTTTGGACTGAAAGACCATGTTGGTGGATCTTTTCCTAATATTTAAAACTTGTGTGTCATCCTGGAATGGCCTATTCGGCAACGGGTATAAACAATCTGGTCCCATCGGTTTGAAAAATTGATAGAAGCTTCTTCTACCAACATTAGGGCTGATTTCATGGAGTTTATTCATGGTATATACTAGATCCCACTCTGTTTGCCATCTGCTATAAATATATGAATGAATGATTGGTTTTAGATCCATAGGAGGTATTGTTAAAGGGTTAGTTCACCTAAAAATGAAAATTATGTCATTATTTACTTACCCTCATGTTGCTCCAAAGCCGCAAGACTTTCGTTCATCGTCAGAACGCATAAAAGCGCATTTGAGTCTCTTCAGAAAATTTGGACTAAACCACTCAATTCATATGGATTAGTTTTACCATCTCTTTATGAACTTTTTGAAGCGTCAAAGTTGCAATTGTGTAGCTGTCTATTGAGTCACAGAAAGCTTTCAGATTTCATCAAAAAGATCTTCATTTGCGTTACAAAGATGAATGAAAGTCTTGCAGGTTTGGAACGACATGAGGATGAACTAACCCTTTAAATGTACAAAACAATACATGTATAATAAAAAACAGCCATTTTGCAATGTTTACACAAAGCTAAATATTAATTTGACTGACAGCCCTACCAAAAAGGCAATGTTGCGAGTAACTTTTTATCTGTATCTTGCAGTGTATCTAACTACTTCGAAGGGGTAGTTTGACTAGTTTAACTACTGTAAATTACGAGTATTTTGTCAAATCCTCATCTCCAACACTTCTGAGCCTACTCCGTTTTCCGAAGTATCCTGACCAAATCCCTCTTTTCTTTTCTTTATTTAAAGTTTTTTTCCTTAACCCCCCAAGGCCTTCAATGAATATTTCAACACCTTTCTCTCTACAGGACATTTCTTTTACATATCTTCCCAACTCTCTTGACCTCATCAAATGCACCACTGGAGTCTCCCAGAAGAACATTATTTAACCAATCCATCAACCACAGCTGATATAATACTGCCATTGTAAGGAGGCCGTAAATGTCATTGAGGCGCAGTGTAAAGATTATCCAGGCTCCCGTCTGAGAGGTTTATCTAAATCTCGATATCTTTGTGCTGTTCTTAAAAAGACTTGAGAAAAAGTGAAAGATATCAGCTCTTTCCAGGGCTTGTTCGCGTTCAGCATTTGATGTTATCCTGCACAATTTTAAACTCTTGAGGCCAAAAATCCAAAAAATAGTGCTATTAAATTATGTGTGTATACCTGTACACCTTTATGTAACCAACCTAGATTTCCAGAAACAATCATAGAAAAACAGAAAGAAACTTGAAGGTGCTGGGCTTCATCCCACATTCTTTTTGATAAATTGCTTATCTGAGCTCACAGAGGAGTAATGCAATAAAAAAAAAAGAAAACTTCTGAGAGAAAGCTTTAGTCTTTTATCTGTAGAAGGGTTAGACCCTTCTTTGAATGCACCTGTGGAGTGACATCACTTCCTGGAATAACAGGAGTGAATATCATTTCATGTACAGAAAACAATGCTTAAGATGTTTAGTTTGATAATGTGAAACGTCATACTGTGACTCATTCACTAACGTAGACATTATATTAAGTGATCGACCGATATTGATTTTTTTAGAACCGATACCGATAATTTGTGTGTTTATGTGCCCGATAACCAATATGCAGAACCAATATTTATTTACTGTTATACTTCTGTTTTTGACACGATTACAACACCACTGAACTGAACAAACCATTTTATTTGTAACAATCACTCCCTCCTCCCTACAAAACAAATCTTATTTATACACAATACATTTTGTTAATTTGAATCTTCATATTACAAAAGCAACACTGATGTTAACAATGAGCAAAATAAATGTAGAATGTCTAATGTTTTCAAATGGAGAAAATAAATTAAAGACAGGAGTCATATAAACTGCAGAAATGTAATACTTCATTTTAAACTACACTTATAGTAGATTTATAAGCTGTTTAATAGGCTAAAGAGTGAAGGATAATGTTAAATAACTGAATAATATTCTCTGGAATATTCGAATATAACAAACAAAACATCGTACTTTATTGCATTTCTCAACTGGTATGTTATATCAGAATAATTAATAATGTTTTTGTCATTCTAGATTACGAAATATCTGCTGACAAAGCGCTGTTTATCTATGCATTTACACAGAACTATACTCGAACTGCGATCGCTCGCGGAGATAATAAATAATTAATTTCCACAGAGTTGCGTTTACTTCGATGTTTATTAGCGAATTAATGGTTATATAGTAAATGTTTATATAATTACGGTGTTTTAAACAAGTGAATCTTGTTAAAAGTTACATGTGGTGGCCGTGGAGCATTTCCTGAGCATCAACCCGCTGAGTGAACAGCAAAATGCAGACGACTTCACGAGACTAATGATGAGTATAGACAACAGAGAGAGAATTAAATTCAGCACTTTTATTTCCAACATGTGCTCATTCATGGCTGTATTATTTAATTCAAGCAAAGTTACATCTTTATTGGGACAGGACTTGACAGATTATCTTACGTGACTCCGTGAGCTTGTCTCTATTTCTTAGAGACAAGCTGCATAAACTAACTATATTTCAGGCATTTATGTAACACATCTAATTTGTGCATTAATGGCTGTTATGTTAAATAAAGTTTACTAATTACAGCAAAGCAGGTAAGTATACTTTACCTGTGCACGCCGTAGTCTCGTCTCCCCTCAGATGCGCTGTAATAGTGATCTTGTGCGCAATTCTCAAAATTCTCGGCGTTTAGCGGTAAATCCGATATTACAAAACCGATATCCGATTATGGTAAAATACTTAAATATCGGGGAAAATATCGGTAAATCAATATATCAGTCGACCTCTAATTATATTTTCAAGTGTTCTTTATGAAGGTTGCAAGGTATAAATGGCTCTCAGGAGATTAAAAACCCAGCGTTAAGTGGAGCTGAGAGATTTGTGCTCACGCATTACATTGATGCACTCTCGACATTTGTCATTAAAATAACCATAGAAACCGCCTTAAATTAACTATCAAAATAAGGATAATTTTTTATTGGTTAAAATGAATGGAGAATATTTCGTGTTTTTCCGTGGCTGCCGAGCCCTCAGGATCGGTGGTAATGGCTTTATAAACAAATCCCAGTTCGACGCTGGATTTACAGATCATTTAAAACTGAAAGATGAAGCGGTCACAGTAATAAAAGATCCTGGACATAAGTCGGAACCGCAGGTGGTCAGTAAAACTGCTTCAAATGTCTGTTTTCTCAGCAATCAGCGCGTATATATTTTAAACAACACGAACATATAGTGAATCAAGTTATCCAGGGATAATGCGATGGTGTATTGTGCGTGTTTAAATACATTTGTTTAGCTAACCATCAATAGCTTGCAGTTGATCACTACGCAAAAGCTGCGCATGCTTGTGACTCTTTAGCTTCGCCCACGGCACACCTTCAGGAGCTCGGCTGTTTTTGGAAAACTCGGCACAGCGTATCTGTCTTTTATAAATCTGATAAAACTAAAGACTCCTCGGAGATATAAAGGATGCTATACTACTCTATAAGTACTCAAGATTAACATGAGATTGGCAGAAACTGTGTGTGTTATGTACCCTTTAATGATTTTTATTGGATCATACCTGTTATGGCTGACTTGTAGCTCCCCTAGGAGTTGGTTCTTGAACCACTGATCAAAATCCACATTGTCAAACAATTCATAAGCGGTTAACCCAACGACGTTGTACACTGCAAAAAGAAACAATTGTGTACATTATGTACAAAGGTGTTTACATGTGTCACAGTTTTATATATATTTAATTAGAGATCTAGTTAAAAAAATAAAAGTATTAATTTTATCTATCTATAAATAAATATATATATATATATATATATATATATACACACACACACACACATACAGTATAATACTATATACACTGTATATATGTGTGTGTGTGTGTGTGTGTGTGGAAATGACTAATTATACATTAAATATAATTATTACGTAATACATATTTATATCCGTCAATGTATTTAGTAAGCATACACAATACACACACAATAGTTGACCTTTGTGCTATACAACCACAATAAATTACACAAATAAAAAAAATAAAAAACTACAATAAAGATCATATGGTACAATACATGTGTGCTAACCAGAAAAAAAGGTCTTTAACTTAGACTTGACTTCATGTAAAGAGGTAGCCGATCAATATATAATACAGCATATATGCATGTGTATATAATACTAGATTTAATAATAATTGCATTTTGACTGCCCTATTTTCAGACACAGTGAGTGTGTATAACAAGTAATGCATGATGGTACCTGCATCCTTCATAAGCATCTGCACTGGGTCCTCAACATTACTGGGGCCTGAGAGAGAGAGAGAGAGAGAAAGCAAGCATTGTGATATTTTCCCTCCCTCACAACCTGCACACAATGTGCTTTAGGCCTGTTGGAAACATCTAGCACTTTACACATCTATAATAATTGTGACTTAACCACTTTGCAAACAACCACTTTGCAAGCAGTAGTAAAAGCTGCGAAGCATGTAATAAAATAACAAACAACTAAAACTTTCATCCCATTTCCAATCATAATTAGCAATCCCAAAGCGACAATGATGGGGCAACACTCCTCATTGTCCACCTATAATTAGAACACAGAAAATGCTTAAGAGAAAAGACAATGACACTACTAGGAAATTAACTGAGGGGTCATTATCAGAATCATCATCGAAATGTGTGCTTTTATAATAACTTCACACTATAATGACACGGGATTTGCAAAAAAATAAAATAAAAATAGCACTTGCAGGGTTGTCATCTCCTTCAATTTAGTAAAACATGGAAATTTCATAATGATAAAAAAAATGTGCTGAACTCCAATTTCATGCCAAAACACTCAAAGATTCTTATATGAATGTCCATAAGAAAACCATTTAGCACTTCATACTAATTTAATCATGACAGTAAATTTTAATCAACTCATTTACACAGAAAGCTCATTTGAGTCATTCACTAATTAATTAGGGAGCCAGATCAAAAGCAATGAGAGCGTAACGCTTGTCAGACGGTCCTTGTATTTGTCTGAAAGTGCGAGCTTAATTGCTACACGCGGCTCTAAGTAGAGCACTAGCGGTGGACCCTTTTCAGCTTAGCAGGGTGTGCTTTATAAAGGTGACATTTGCCCTGTAAGGCTATACTCAAAAAGTCCACATCTAAAGTAGAACCCCAGATGACTTTGTCAGTTTTTCCTCATAAAATATGTTAGAGAAAAATCCCTCATTTGGAAACAAAAAGAGCTTTGAAGAACCGATGGCACGGCATGTGTCATTTGGTGTCATCCCAGCCTCTCTAAGCTAATGTCAGGCGGAAGCTAGAAATGAGAGGACTTCCATGCTGAAACACTTCAGAAATGGGTTTTGTAAAAACCGTGTGGCATCCGAGCACATTTTCAGTGCTTACTCTTGCCTCGCACACATGAATGGCTTTTCAAAATATTTCACGTAAGAAGCTGACATGTAAATTACCATAGATAAAAAGGGACCTGCCATATGAACTGGTGATAAAATAACCTTTGGTTTATAAAAGAATACTTTATTCATCAGGTTCTCAACTACTCCTGCTCCAGATGTGACATTTCTTTCAATATTACAACATAAATGACAGTTCATTTAACCAGTGAGTTTCGTTTGATCAGCGAGTCTTTAATCATCACATTAAAAGCTTTGACTTGTCTAATTTATGCACTGTGTCCTTAAATGCCAGGAGTCATGCATGAAAATGCTCACTTTTCTCTGTTATTAAATGTAATTAATCTATCCCTTTTGGAAAATAAAACAACTTAAACCAGGTAAAACCAGGTCATAGGTGTAATGAGCTAATTTAGCTTCACAATGTCACTTTAAAATCTTTAAAACAGAACAGCCTAACCAGCTTGGCAAGGCTGGGAAACAAACCATTAAGCTGTTTGTCCAGCAGGATTTAGTTAGAGTTGGAAATCAAGAGCCATTGATATGTTTATCCATAAAATGACCAAATGATTTTCATTAGGTTTGATTCTGTTAAAGGGTTAGTTCACCCAAAAAAATGAAAATTCTGTCATTAATTACTCACCCTCATGTCGTTCCACACCCGTAAAGACCTTCGTTCATCTTCGGAACACAAATTAAGATATTTTTGATAAAATCCGATGGCTCAGTGAGGCCTCCATTGCCAGCAAGATCATTTCCTTTTTCAATGCCCAGAAAAGGTACTAAAAACATATTTAAAACAGTTCATGTGACTACAGTGGTTCAACTTTAACCTTAATATTATAAGCCACGTGAATACATTTTGTGCACCAAAAAAACAAAATAACGACTTTATTCAACAATATCTAGTGACTGGCGAAGGTTCGGAGCGCCAAAATCACGTGATTTCAGTAAACAAAGCTTCATTACGTCTTAAATGTTTCGAAATTTCAATAGTTCACGTGACTTTGGCAGTTTGATACGCACTCTGAACCACTGATTCGAAACAAAAGATTCGTAAAGCTTCGAAGCTTCATGAAGCAGTGTTTTGAAATCGCCAATCACTAGATATTGTTGAATAAAGTTGCTATTTTGTTTTTTGGTGCACAAAAAGTATTCTCGTCGCTTTATAATATTAAGGTTGAACCACTGTACTCACATGAACCGTTTTAAATACGTCCTTAGTAGCTTTCTGGGCATTGAAAAAGGAAATTATTTTGCTGGCAATGCAGGCCTCACTAAGCAATCGGATTTTGTCAAAAATATCTTAATTTGTGTTCCGAAGATGAACAAAGGTCTTACGGGTGTGGAACGACATGAGAGTGAGTAATTAATGACAGAATTTGACATTTTTGGGTGAACTAACCCTTTAAGGTTTCTTGGCATTCATAAACTGATGCAGAGGCAAAACCGCACTAAAATACTCACACTTTAGTCTGATTCACAAATAACTCTAATGAACTAGTTCTTTTTTAAATACTCAAAATCTCTGAAATCTTTAATAAACTTCAAAAAGATTCTAAAAGCAGTGTCAAACTCATGAGTTATGGGTTTAAATCAATCTGATGACTCATTCACTGACTGAATCAGTTAATGGATGAACATCAAATGAATTCAGTCATGTCAAAGTCAAAATGAACCAAGAACTGTTTAAAGAAATTCATGGATAAAGATACACATTCACAATAAATAAATAAATATTGTTTTTGTTAATATGCTTATATTTAAGTAAAAGTTATGACCAATTACTATTAAAGTACTAAAAGAATCATACAATTTCCAACCCTAGATAGAGTTTATATAATATTCATCAGCACATCAAATAAAACCAACCTTGAAGATTCTGCACCATCTCCAGAAGTACTGGTGTCAAAGTTTGACTGTAGTTGTGGAAAATGTCCAAGAAAAGCACTTCCGTGCACGGCTGTAAAGATATTGAGTGAAACAAAAAGAAACAGGATGTGACAAGGGCGTGAGGGAGCATTTGATGCAGGAACAACATTTAAACACAAACATTTACCCACCAACACAAACACATGGAAGGCAAACCATCTGGTTTTCCAAGGTATCCATCATTCTTGCCAACACAATCAATAGTTTGTATTGAAGAAGGGGTCAGGGTACGAGACCTGACTCAGTGGCCTTCAGCATCTGTTATTACAGGCTGGGACACTGACCTCCCAGGGGAAACAAGGAGGTCAAATATCACACCTTTGCAAAGTGTGCCAAGCTCAACATTCGCCACACATGTCAAATCATATGTTCTTATGCCTTCAGGAAATCTGACATAATCAATACGGTTCAGGATAAAATCAATAAGGGCAGGTACCTAGACTGGCTATAGATGATCACAGAGAAAAGACTTAATTTTAGATTTTAGCTTCTATCAAGTAAGGCTGTACGATTAAAAATAATCAAAATAAAACCAAAATTGCGATATGACAGTGCAATATTATCAAATCGAGAAGGATAAGACTGAATTAAATAAATATCTGCACTGTGCGTTTCAGAGTGAGGCGCTGCACTCGTTTTCAGTGTCTCAGAGTGGCTCAGTTCACAATACATGCTGCTCTACATGAAATCATCTCTACATCTACATCCATGAGTTTTATCATTTATAATGTGGATTTGGAAATGCAACATGCGCCAACCATCTTCTTAAACTTGTAATGAGAAGCGCTTATAAAAAAGCTGTTGTCAAAAAAGTAGAAACCACAAGAGGCCTCAATGTGTTTTTTCTGCCAAAATAAAAGCCTGGTGGTTTAACATTTGAAAATGAAGAAATTAAAACAGCCATAAATATTAATATTGTAATTTTCAAAGTTGTAATGTAAAATAAAATTATTATTATTTTCTTAAATACACTTTTATAGAATATATACACATGAAATAATACATATTATAAATATTTAGAATTTCTATTTTGTTAAATATTTTCATTTATCATTAATTATAACAACAACAATAATAATAATTAATATTTTAGTCTATAATATGACTATTTTTTTAGTCATATTAATATATAAATCACAAAACTTTAGCCAAATTTTACAGCCCAAAAAACAAGCACAGCAAACCTGGAGCTTTAAAAATAATAACAATAATAATTTGTTAAATTGCATTTTAGAAAAATCACAATTACTTTTTTTTTTTTTGGCCAAATCCTCCAGCCCTACTACCAAGTGACAAATACAGTAAATGGCAAAATATTAGTTTAACTGGATGCAGGCGCTTTGACATCAGCAACAAAAAGTGTTTTTGAAAAAGAAAAAAAAAAATTAAATTAAACCTTCCCCATCTTAATGCACACTTTTATTTTTAGTTACAATTTATTATTTTAATTTAGCACTGTTTTTTTTCTATCCATAACAATCATAACAGACGTGATTTTTGATTTGTAACCAACGAATTGAGATCTACTGCTTTAGACTGAAGTGCAACATTCATTTTGCTTATAAATATTTGCACTCAGAGGACAAGAAACACTATTTAAGCCCAATACATAATTAAGACATTCCCTTTCGAAATTACCTGAAGGTGAAATGATTCCACAGCAGTGTCTTTCAGTGAGTAAATGACAAATGTGATGTAAAATGCTACTCTCGCCTGAAGTTATAAGTTTAGTCAGCCAATGTCATTTTAAAGCCAGGACATAAAAGCCACATTAAATAGGCAGCCAGATGTAATGCAAATCAAGTTGCATGAGGGCAGTAACAAATGACCCTGTAGAGTCACGGCCCCCCTATGTAAATTCCACAGAAATGAGACAGACCCCTGATTCTTTTTAACTCAGTTGCTTTGCATTCACTGACACTTTCGTTGACCTTGGAATACATCTTTCTGTAAGGTATTGTACCAAAAGACAGTCAAAAGGAAATGTTGCATATGCAAAAAGCAGTTTTAAAAATGATAATTCTAAGTCAAACTACATTTCATAAAGAGAGAGAGAGAGAGAGAGAGAGAGAGTTCACTTACCCGCAAACTATACTTCCAGGAGCCACCACCTGTCTCTTCCACAGCTGAAGAAACAACATTAAACACAACTTGTCACAACATATATCATGCACTTTAAAGTGATAGTTCACCCAAAAATAAAAATTCAGCCAGTTATTCATCTTCATGTCATTACAAACCTGTATGACTTTGTTGAAAAATGTCCTGTCCACTCTTTTCAATATAATGGGACTGAAGGAGGACTGAGGCTGTCAAGCTCCAAAAAGCAAAATCATCCTACTCATGCACAATATTCCAAGTCATTTGAAGCCATACGATAGCTTTGTGACAAACTGAGCAAAATTTTAGTCATCATTCACTAATAATCTTCCACTCCAGTGGCTGTTAACCATTTCGACTGGATCATTGAGTTAGTGAGCTGAATTGTTCTCATGAACAGACCATTTTTATGATTCTTTTATGGTGCTTCCTTGTCGTTTTAGAGCTTGACAGCCCCGATCCACATATATTTTCATTATACTGGCAAAAGTGGCCTGGATATTCTTCAAAAACTCATCTTTTATGTTCCAGACAGTTTGGAACAACACAAGGACAAGTAAATGATGACAATTTTTCATTTTTTGTTGAACTACACTTTCAACCTTCACAACTTATAAAAATGGTTTTTTTTCTATCAATCGGGCAGCCTTTATGAGAAATCATATCCTGGTTCCACACCATGAATGTGGCAGGATTCTCTCCTCCCATGATCCAATCAAAGAGCAATTTATCAAAAGAGCAATAGATCATCTCTAGTCACCTTATGTTCCTAAGGGTTGGTCATCAACAGGCCAGAACAATTCCGTCTGCTGCTGAGTCACTGAATTAATCGCAATTACGCTGCCTTGACAGCAGGACCCCTGGACGATTCACCAACTGGCATTGCCAGTGCCAAAAACATATCACTGGACCACGGCAGTATACATTAGGAAATGACACCAGCAAAGTACACCAAGAGATTTTAAATTACGGTCAACTGTACTTTGCGAAGCCCATTTCCTTGAAAAGAATTACATCTTAAATTAATCCAGCAGGTACGGTTCAGCATCTCTGGACATGACAACGCGCAGAGCTTGGATAACTGACAAGAAAAGGCAGCTTCTTGGCTTCAAGTTCATGGGTAGCATCTTTTGTCATAGCTACTTTCACCTCATTAATTCATGCATTCAGGTTATTCTGTCCTCTTCCTTGTTGACAGGTTGAGCCATATATGGTCATCATTAATGACCACCTGTGATTTAGTTTGAAGCCCTAAAACCTGGAAAAAAATGTACTATGGGATTTTAGAATGGCTATTTTCAATATTTGAGTAAATTAAGGTCTGTGGTTGACATTACTTCAAGAATAATTATACATTAAGTACTGAGTAACAGACTTAGATGACCCAATTTTAATTAGTTAGTCACAGAAAAAAACTCCACAGCGAAGTCAAGCAGTTTGTGACAGTCAGATCATTCCCACGTCTGGTCCATGTGGTAATTATGGGTGTATTCACACTAGCAGGTTTGGTTGAATTAAAACGAACTTTGGTGAGATTGCTCCGTTAGTGCAGTTCAATTAAGTGTGATTAAGTGTGAACGCTGCCATCCAAATCCTGGTGTGCACAAAACAAGCGGACGGGATCTCTGAAAAGGTGGGTCTCAGTCCACTTCCAAATGAACTCTGGTGTGGTTCGACTGAAATATGAATGCAACACTGACCAAAGACATCTAAAACACCCTAAAAAGGACAGAATGCTGACCTTTTTTTTCTCGTCATAGTAGCTACAATGCCCAATACAGTTTCATACAGGCATCAGAAAGGCTGTCTCCTTGCAGCATATCTTTGTTGCCACTGCCACTGTTTAGACTCCTTTACACATTTTATAAACTCTTCACAGGTTCTCAACTGGGTTCTCTACTGTCTCTCTCTGATTAAATGCCAAACAGCCCAGAAAAACAAAAGCAAAAAGTTTCACAACTTTAGATATGTTATTGAATTCATAATTCACATTTACCAAAACTCTCAGGGTCTTCTTCCCACATGGTTAGCTCTTCCTCTGTCAGCAGAAAGTATTTGGATACCAGTCTCCTGCCGATCTCCGTCAGCGTTTGGTGTGTAAAGAAAGCAGTCTTAATTTTATGTGCCTCCAGGCTCTCTGGTTTACTGTCTGGAATGCATATTGCAACATCACTTTAATATATAATTATCCACATAGTAATGCTCAAGATATTAGACCATTCATTAACATGTCTCATGTGCTCCTACAGTCCATTAGTAAAGCAATAAAACAATGAAACGGGAGGCATTTTTATATCAGTTTACCTCAATCTCTATCTGGGGAAACTCAGTCATGACTGAACAGCCAGATTTCATTATGAAACATCTCATCGATTTGCTCTTGCCCTCTACCAACTCAGAAATGCCCTTGATCTGTTTAAAGGCTGTTATCCATTTCCTATTTCGAATAAGCTAGTTCTTTAAAATGGAGGCTCGCCATGCCAAAGTCATTACGCAGGCTGCTGATGGGCTGCCTACCTTCGATGTTCTTGGCAGGTTTGTAGGCATCGTTTTTGACAATCATCTTGATGAGGTTCATGCACTGTACAATAAAACGCTCGAAAACAACTCCCTCTCCAGCCTCGGTGAACACGTAGCTGACCGCGAACTCCAGCGACCGTTGAATAAGGGGGATGAAAGGCCACGGGTGATTTTCCAGGAAGTCCAGCAACTAGCAGAGAGCATTAGAGAACACGTTAAACCACAGTTCAAGAGTTCGGCATGGCCCACAACATCTCAAGTGTAAATGCCCAGATTATTTCCATTGCCCTTTTAATTGACTGAACTTTTAGACTTACAACTTTGGTGAACAAAATGATGGTCTTCTCAAGCTTTTCTCTGCAAAGACTGCCTGGTCCAACTTGTCGGCCTGCAAAAAGTAGATGGAAAGACTGAAATCATATGCTTCAGTTTCTCTGTTTAAGGAACAGTTTCACACAAAAATGAAAATTCTGTCATTATTTACTCACCCTCATGTTGTTTCAAAACTTCAATGACAAAAAAATCATCATAAAGAATCATAAAAGTGGCTCATGACTTCTGTGTGTGGTAAAACTATATGAGGAACAAACTGAAACTCAAAGTTGTTACCCACTGAAAATCTGATCTATCTCTTCTTAGCAAGTTCTAAACTTGTCTGAATAATCTGTTCACAAATTTGACTGATCCATTTCTCGAGTTCAATTCACTGACTCAATGACTTGCTCTCTTGAGGGTAAGATTATCTGGGAATATAGACTTTTGGTTTGTTCCTCACAAAAAGTTACTAGTTTGCTTTTTGTCATTTTGGAGCTTCATTCACCTTCATTACATGGAAAAGAGGGGCCAAAAACCATTTTTGTTCCACAGAAGAAAGTAAGTCATTCAGGTTTGGAACAACACAAGGATGTGTAAATGATGACAGAATTTTCATTTTAGGTGAATTGTGTTATTAAACATATCTTATACATAGTATAAATTTATTGTGATTGATCATAATAGCTATCTATGCAAAATAGCAAAAATAATGGCTATCTATGGAAGCTTCTTTCTGCCACATCATCTTCTGCCACAAAATAAAAATAAAAAAGGTAATTGAAACTTATCTAACAATTCTGAATTTTTTTCTTATAATTACAAGTTTATATTTTGCAATTCAAACTTTATAACTTGTAATTGAGAGTTTATATCTCACAATTCTGACTTTTTTCCTCCAAATTGCAGGATAAAACCTCGCAATTGCAAGTTATAAAGTCTGAATTGATTTAAACACTCAATTGTGAGTTATAAACATATAAACTCACAATTCTGACTTTTTCTTGCAATTTTTTCTTGCAATATATCTCGCAATTCAGATTTTTTTCTCAGAATTGAGAGATATAAACTCTCACAATTGTGAGTTATAAAGTTAGTAAAAAATTCGCAATTACCTTTTTTTTTTTTGTGGCAGAAAACAAGCTTCCATACTAAAATCGGTCAAACGTAAGCCAAAAATTAGAAAACCAAAAAAGCAGCTCCTCCCAGCAGCCAAACGGCAGAGACTAATCTGTTTCCTTGCAAGTCAACACTCAGGACAGCGTGATACGGTGTGATAGAGCAGGGTAACCTTTCAAGGGGATTGGGCATCAATTTCTTGGTGTGGAGAGAAATGAAGAAATGAATAGAACCCAAAAAGCCTAGATTATTTGAGGGACCTTATCTGGCCCAGAGTTGATATTTCATATTCTGTTTGCTCATAAGCTAAGTCTCTCATCCACGCCGAAATACCAACAGGCCGAATGGAACCTGACCTGCGGCCCAGCCAGGAGAACATATTGCCTGTGATATCACCAGTAGATAACAGCTTGCTTCGGTCTCATCTGATGACATATAACTCATGCAACCACAAGCCTGGGAAAAGCAGGCCACAGTGTCTCCCGGTGAAACCATGCAGATATGGCATTATTGTCTTTTGCTTTAGCAGAAATTTAGTTGGAGCCTTTGAAGTGGTGATCTTTCAAAAATAAATTAGTTCGGCCTTTGACTATGCACTCTATATTCTAGCAATAAAGAACTCCAGTCCATCAGAATTAACCTTGTGATCTCAATCAGAAATATCTAAAAGTTATTTTCATACAAACCCTTTTTACTTATAATATTATTTTGGATTAAACTGCAAAAAAAGATAATATTGAAGCACAACGAACCTGTAACATTTCAAAATGCACAATCTGATATAAATTTAGGCTTAATAGTGATTTAAAAAAATGTATACGTATTAAATTGACAGTCAAAAATGAACAGGAATAATGTGTTTTCTTCACTTAATAACAGATAATGAACTCTGTAACCTTAAAACGTGGCTGTTATCTCTGGATGGGCTGAGGATTAAAAACTCCTATAAGCAAAATGTTCATTTCTCCTAAATGGCTGTTTCTCTAAATCCAATTCCACTATAATATCATACCACTTTATTGTCCAAATGGGAATAGCTTTGAATAGCACTGTGGGGAAAAGTCTTTAAGTCTTAGGTGCTCTCAGTTATTTGTCTTCATTAAAAAAAAAAAAAAGTTTTAATGTTTAAAATGTTTAAAATCATGTATCTTCAAATGCGATTACTCCTGTCAGACAAGTAGCCTAATAAAAACAGTGATATTTTACATGGATTCGGTTGCCTCATGGAAGTTGACATGTTATCACATAACTAGACAAATGCTACCTACTTTATCTCAGTAACCTGCTGTTATTGGATACTTTTGCTGGCAGAATGAATTAATCATTTAATCATTTTTACAATGGCACAGGTAACTGAAAACTTGGGCTAAAATTTACTGAGTGCACCTTTAAATCTAATACATGTACACTATTGTTCAAAAGTTCAGGGTCAGTATGTTTGTTTGTTTTTTGTTTTTAGGTTTTTGTTTTTTGAAAAAAATCAGCAAGTATGAAATTTTTTAAATTTAATCAGCAAGGATATGTAAACGAGATCAAAATGGACAATTTAAAATGATAATTTCACAAAAGATTTACATTTTTTACTAAATGCTGTTCTTTTGAATTTTCTATTCATCAAAGAATCTTCCATAAAAACATTAAACAGCACAATTTTTGATAATAAGAAACATTCCATATTATTGTTATTATCCACATTAGAATGATTTCTGAAGGATCATGTGACACTGAAGACTGGAGTAATGATGCTGAAAATTCAGCTTTGCATCACAGGAAAAAATTACATTTTAAAATATATTCAAATAGAAAACAGTTATTTTAAATTGTAATAATATTTCACAGTATTTCTGATTTTACTGTATTTTTGATCAAATAAATGCAGCCTTGGTGAGCAGAAGAGACTTCTTTCAAAAACATTATCTTACCCATTATCGACCCCAAACTTTTGAAAGGTAGTGTACATCGAGTTACTGGTGTTTACAAGTCATAAGATTTACTAAAGCCAGGTTACACTTTACGATTTTGGCCACGTTTTGGCTGTCTGAGGCAAATTTTGTGAATCATACAAGATTCCTCTGATCCTAGACCAAAATCTAAGGTCTTTGATCGCTAGTTTGACATGTTCACCAACAGCCGATTAATGACCACTGCAATCACATCTTACCTCCAACAAAATTCTGGCAGCGTCTGAAGATTTGAAGCACAGTCCTGCAGCGTGGCTTCTTTTATGACAACCGTCAATTCAATGACGCTATCAGTGAGACAACAACAAACCACCACTTGCACCAGACTCACAGTTTTTTTTCCCCAGTTTTCTTTTTTAAAAAAGTCATGATCAAAATTAAAGCTAGAGACTGTTTTTGTTTGATAGCCACAATTTCTATCCCGCATGTAGTCACCCAACTTGTCACCGATTGATCACGTAAAACCCCGGATGAGTCATCTTGCTTGCATCCATTTTTAAAGTGTATTGCCTGCCGTACAGTGTGACATTAATGACAACTGAGATCCTACAGCGTGACTTGGCTTACAGCCGGGATCATGTTCGTACAGTCTGACAAGCAACAATCGTAAAGGACTATTATAAATCACACAGTGTGTACCCGGCTTAAGCCAAAAAAAAAAAAAAAAAAAAAAAAAAAAGTTTCAAATTCCTACATCAATGGAAAAAAACTCAAAAACAATCATAAAAACGGTGTTACACTATTGGAATTAGAAAACAAAAAGCATGTAATACTCACAGCATTCTAGAAACTGCTTTAGCCTCTCGAACACTGCATTGAGGAAGCCCTAGGGAAGGAGACAGAGATAGTAAATGAAACATCAGTATCAGGTGTGGTTAGCGACTTTGAGATCATGCTGCTGACAACATCTAGGTTTTCATGTTGAAGGCAGATTTGGCAGGAAGCCCCAGGCAATCTTAGGTTGGGGAAGGACAGACTGTTTACGTGACATGTCGGAGTAGAGATTTAGAGAGTGCCTGCCGTGCCAGGATACAATCCTAGAACGGTCGTTAAATAAATGGAACCAGTTCGATCAACACGGCACAAGTAACACTCTGCTAGCAGATGGAAATTTCTGCACCACAAACAGTAAATTACAACAGTAAATTTGCTTTTAACACTAGAACTTTGCAGTCTATAAATAATGGGATAATTGACTGTCATTTTAGTGGTATAAATGAAGTGAAAATGCACCTTTGTGCATATTAATATACATATACCCCTGGTTTTACAGACAAGGCTTAAGTCTAGTCCCAGACTAAACTGCACATTTGTGCTGTTTTAACTGAAAGTAACTTGCACTGACATATCTTAAAATATGTTAGAGCCATTGCTTTGTCTCAAGATGCACACCAGTAAAGATTTCACGTTTGTAAAAAGTTATTTAAATGTCCTAACTGAACTTGGGTCTAATCCTGGCTTAATCTAAGCCCTGTCTGTGAAACCAGGCTTAAATTTTTGGTAACAAATTCTCACTATTAACTAGTTGCTTATTAGCATGCATATTACTAGGATTTTGGCTGTTTATCAGTACTTATAAATCACATATTAATGCCTTTTTCTGCATGACCATATTCTACATCCCTAATCCTTCCCAATACCTAAACTTAACAACTACCTTACTAACTATTAATAAGCAGTAATTAGGAGATTATTGAGGCAAGAGTCATAGTTAATAAGTAGTTAATAGTGAGAATAGGACCCTAATCTAAAGTGTGACCAAATTTTTAATGCTTAAGATTGTACTACACACACAAAGAAGCAAAATATATCTGACAAAATATATCGCTTATCTGCAATGCTCTGTAACTTCAAACACAAACAACATTCAAGTATGAAGCCATAATATAGAAATAAATACTTTGTAAATATATAAATGTAAATATACAAATATAATTAAAAAAGCAGGTTACACTTTATTTTACAGTGCTGTAGTTACATTGTAATTACTCAATAAGTACTGAGTACTATTAATTAACTACATGTACTTACTATAGAGTTACAGTTAGGGTTAGGGTTTGGTTTAGAGTTAGTTACTTAGAATTGTGCATCATTTACTGTTATTACTATAGTAAGTACATGTAGTAACGTGTAACTATGGCACTGTAAAATAAAGTGTTACCAAAAAGCAATATACAATAAAAGACTATACTTCATATAAATGTATAAAATACAACAAGTATATATATACATAAGTATTTAGCTATATGTCTAAAGTATATATTTTTCATATATCAATAACCATTAGCTTTTATATCATTTAAATAAATAAAAATTAATGTACAAAATAAAAATGACAAACATAAAAAGCAAAAATAATACAAATCACTTGATCCCTGAAATATAATATTCTTTTGATACTAGTAATCATTAGTTTTTAATATAATTATTTAAAAAAATTACATTTTTTTTTTTTTGGAGGGGGGTTACACTTTAAGGTGTCATTTGGCCTAGGATCACTTCATGCATTTTTACTGATTGATAGCTACATAAATGCGTCTCCGAAAAACGAAAATAAATCTGATCTTCAATTCCCACGCTATATGCAAATTTAGGGGTTCACGTCAGCCAAAAGCAACAGATATGAGATGCGTTTTATTTATCATCAGCTAATTTCAAGATCAAAGACCGCAATAGGAGAGAAAGTGGCATCAGCACTGAGAAAATCATTTAGTCTCACTCCTTTTAATAAAGATGAGTTCAAGAAACTGAACTTTCAGTTTCATTTGCCTCAGTTTGCACGTCGGCTTGCTTAAGAGATACTCAGCTACTCATCTGCAGCAGGCCATATCTGTGGTGAAAGTTATATTTCCTTCTCAACTTCTTTTTATGTAACATATTGATGTTCACTTGTTTCTTATGTCATTTGCAGTGGCTAACATATAAGCTCCCTGTGATGACAAATCTCACTAGTGGTCGAACTCCCTGTGAAGTCCACTTCGGACACTGGGCATCAGTAAAAGGCAGACTGAAGATGCTCTATGTTTGACAGGGATGGAGCAACGAGCATGAGGAGGACTGAAGAAAAAAAAAAAACTGGATATTTTATGGCAGTGACTGCCTGGCTTTGAGTTGAAAGACGACATTAAAGTCCAAGAGACTCCAGAGAGACAAGAGAGCAACAGCCCAACCGGGAGAACACGGTTTCTCTGTAGCTTGGTGGTTGATTGATAGCCAGAGGCAGCAGCTCATTGAAAATATTCTTTTTGAGTTGTCTTACCTCCAGAAGGGATCAATAATGGTGCCATCATCATTTCCTTCAACGCAACTAATAAGCTCAAATTCAAAATGTCAGTTGCACAGGTCCAAAAATGTAGTCGTCCTGACAGTCTAACAAATTGACTGACTGCAGGATCAGGGGTTTAATAAAAAAAATCTTGGGCTCTTCTTTAAAGCAGAAAGGGAATAAAGGGAAACATCATATTCATTTTGAATATACTGTGAATATTCAATATGCACCACAAGTTCTATACAGAAATATCCTCATATATTATATATGTTCATAGGAAGCAATCGTCCTTTGAGACTAGCAGATACATTTTAAATCTCAGCGTAACATCTATTACATCAAATCTTTTTTGCATTGTTGCACTGCATCAAGAAAGCTACAAAACTTTCTTTGACTGATTGTTTCCTGCCAATTTCATTTTTTTTTTCAAAGACTCATTAAGGTTTAGGAAGGATCGCAACAATGTAATTTGAAAATTATCTCTGATATGCCAACTCCCACAGATGCATTAAAAGATGAAGGCACCATATGGGCTTCCTGCAAAGGCTGGCTGCACTTCAGCGTGTGCTTTGTGCTGGCAAATTCTCCTCGCATCCAGATTACGTTGTGACAAAACTCTCATTTAACTCATTTAAATACAACAAAGTGAACAAATAAATCACTATTATTTCTAATGTGTCAAAGCAAGGCAGAAAATGTTTTAAAGTAAGGATTTTCTAATGTTTTATGCACAACTACCTCTGGATATATGTAATGCATTAAATATTCACACTGACCTGTTTTTTCTCAACCCCTATCTTCCACTTGAGGATGATCTTCTCATTTATGTGCAATGATTTATTTTTGATGTCAGAACACCAACATCATAACCCTCAGGTTGATTTTACTTGCAAACAACTGCTCAGTTTCTGAATTTAACCTGGCTTTCCTTTGTTCCTTTGAACCGCAGAGAGTGCAAATGGCATTAGTTACATATAAAGTCAAACCAAAATTTATTCAGACACATTAAACATTCCATTCATTAATACAGTTTATTCACTATAGTTTAAAAAAAGTGTAATAAGATCTCAGAGTTAAACTGTGTCAGAAAAAATTCATCTTAATTATGTCAAATAACACTTAAGCAAAACAGGGTCAAAGTGTCTGAATAATTTTTGGTTCCAAATTTTTATCAATTTTACTGGTAGTCCACTGTATGAAGAATTTTTGGGTATAATAAGTCACAGTTTACTTTATTTTGCTATCCTCACTTACATAAACGAACTATAGTGTCCTACACCCACTAGTAAAAATATATCAAAAATATCGAAAATGTCTGAATAATTTTTGGTTTGACTGTATATACACAGTATATATATATTTGATGAACTTATACTATGTGTCTCATTTTTGACAGAGGTGGCGTTTAGCAGCTTTTGCATCTGAACTCTATATATATATATATATATATATATAATGTATGTGTGTGTGTGTGTGTGTAAATATATGTATGTATGTATATATGTCTCTCTGCTCTTATATATGAATTATAATACACCATGTATTTTTTTGTAACACTCAAGAGCTCACCATGACTTCCATGTTGTTATGTGGCTCACTGAATCCATGCACAGTAAGCTTCCGAAGAACTGCAAGTGGAACAAAACAATCAATACAAAACCATTAGATCTTAAAGATTTTATTTACCAATTAAATTATTTAAATTATTTATATGCTAAATAAGGTCATAGAAAAAAGGGAAAAAGCCTTAATACAACCATACATGCTTAGTCTACTGCACAATAAATATAATAGTTAACTTCTTTCACTCACTTTTACTAAGATTTACATGAATGGTTAAAAGAAAGTGTAGATCGCCAGTTTTAAAACTGCTCACCATTTCTTTTAATGTCTTTTAAAATATCTTTTATCTTCACTAACAGAATGACTTATCTTTAAAAGTACAAATATTCCATGTATTCTCTCAGTTAATAGTCATAAAAGCTACACTGGTAATAATTACACAATTATAAGTATAATGAGTAAAGTAATTATTCAACTCAAGTAATAAAAAGTAATTAAAAAAAATACTTATTGGCATTATTATTAATTAGATTTATAGCCATGTTTACCAAATTGAAAAATGTTACATTTAGAAAAGGAATGATATTGGATTGATTCGTTAAACATGTTTAGAGTTATTCACCTACGTTTGGATGCAACCTAATGCTTCTATTTTCTCACAAAACGTATTTTTATTATACATTAATACTGATTCAATGAGTTTGAAGGTTAGTAATTAAAATTAGCAGTACCGTTTCAGATTTTAAGCCTAACTCTCTGTTCACGTTCGATTGCGGAGGGCTTAAAGCTACTAAAATAATCCAGTCAAGAGCAGTGAGTGGTTTGCAACATTAACTCAACCAGCGACTGTGCTTTTATGTGTAGTCTGCTTAAGTCTGTAATCTGCAGTCGTAGGCTGGGAAATTTTCTAAGAAGCATAAGTGTTTCAGCACTGGCCGTGTGTGTGTGTGTGTGTGTGTGTGTGTGTGTACCTTTCAGAGAGAGCAGAGTACGCTCCAGGGAGCTAAGAGCAGTCTGTTGGTCTCCAGCGTAGATTTGCTGTAGGAATGTGTCCGTGTGATGATTCCACAGAGAGCAAGCAAAGCTATAGATGCTTGACGCCAGCTAAAAAAAACAGAAGCACAATAACAGAGGGTCTAAATTAGCATTTTGTGATGGTTTACTAGGGGGCATTAACATAGGACAGAGCTACAATTTGATTGAGATATTTGGCAGATATGCTTAAAGTCATCTTTGATATGATGTGCCCACTATGCTAACTTTACTTTGGTGCACCAAAGACAGATAAAGCCAGTACCCAATGCTACTACTGTACATAAGCAGCAGGATTACCCAAAATGCTTTTCTTCATGAGGGAGAAAACCACATTTTCACTCTACCTGCACCTCTGGATGCTGCATCAGCTCTTTGATGATTCCTGATGTAATTTTTGACATCAAAAGGCAAGAAATCCATGACTGGAGCAGTTAAACAACTAACTAAATGGAGTTATAGGTAATGAAAATGTTTTTTTAATTATTATCTCCATTATTTCCTTATTTCTTTACTATGCAGTTTGTAATATCAGCTAATATTTGCTAAGACTGAGAGAGAGCGAGAGAGAGAGAGCGAGAGAGAGAGAGAGAGCTTTGCTCATTTATCATACAGTTAAACAAAAAGAAATGAATGGGAAAAAAACAGAAAACAAAAACATCACTCAGAAGCACAAGAGCTGGAGGAAATAAGAATAAAAAAAACAAGGCATTGACGTTGTAGTGTAAAATCAGCAAAAAAGTTCACAAAAAAAAAGTTACTTTGACTTATCAAACTAAATTAATAATAAACTAAAAATATATACTCTGTTCAAAGGTCAGTAATATTTATTTTTGTTTTTAAAAGAAGAGTCTTTCATCAAAGCTGCATTTATTTGCTCAAAAACAGAAATAGTACATGAAATATTATTACAATTTAAAATATCTGTTTTCTATTTTAATACATTCCCAATTAGTATTTTTTCTGTAATGGCAAAGCCTCACTTTAGTGGGCATAACTCGAGTCTTCAGTGTTTCATGATCCTTAAGATTCTTTTTTTTTTTTCTCTCTCTCTCAGGATTCTTTGAACATAAAATTTTAGGAACAGCATTTGAAATAGAATTCTTTCGTATGGTTACTTTTGATCGATTTAAAGCATCCTTGCTGAATAAAATTATTAATTAATTAAAAACATAAGTTTATAAAACATAAGTTTATAAAAGTACAGATACCTTACAGCGAAAATGACTCCATTACAAGTTACAAGTCACCAATTCCAATACGTCTTGAGTAAAAGTCTTAGAGTATCTGATTTTAACACTACTTGTAGACTAAAATATGCACTAGTCCTCGACAACTAAGAGTCATGCCAGCGAAAATAGGAAACAGTTCATTTGTAAGATGTGAAATCATATTTATTTTCTAAAATCAAAATAAAACTGAACACCTCAATATTGCAATAAATCAAGGTCAACACAACAGCCTCTTAAACGTCTACAAACTCTTAAGTCTCAGTTAAGCTCAAGTGCTCAAAAAGGCCATAAATAAACCAATTCATCAAAAAGGTCTTGTCAATATAGCAGTGAATATAATATTTTAAGTAAGATTAAAAAGTCAAAGTGTACTTGCACTGGATGTGCTGGTTTCGACCTCATCACCAGCTGCAGTCATGACCTAATCTCATAAATCATACACCTGCGATTCAACAACTACCTGCTAATGCACTCGCATTCATATTAAGTAGTCTTGTTGACAAGTTTGGGTGAGTAAAGGCAAAACACACAAGATATACTACCTTCAATGACCTTAGATGCCGATATCACTTCTTTATAGCAGAAATAAACTGCTGCAGAAAAAGTTAGGTGCAATGAAAAATGTAATGTATAATTGCATTACTCATCACAAATGTATTGGAGTAAAAAGTACATTTACTTGTTCAAAAATGTAGTCAAGTAGAGAGTAAAAGTTGCTAATATATTTGATACTCAGTACAACTACAAAGTAGCCAAAAAGATACTTAAGTACAATAACTAATTACATTTACTCAAATACTTTACACCTCTGAACTTAGTGACCCCAAACTTTTGAATGGTAGTGTAATTAATATTTAAATAGATTAAGATATTGATATGACATTTTTAAAATTAATATTGTTGCAGCGTTGTCTTGATGCTATAGGGCAATTTTTTTTTTTTTTTTTTATGTCCGTAATAGCCACATAAACTACATAAGATCTAGATAATAAAATAATTAACTCAAATCATTATTTCATGCCACTGTAGTCTATATCTTCATTTGTTAAACAGCTGTGCAATTAACAGAATAAAGTACAGTTAGTCATGCATTAATTCAAAATAAGTGTGATTTTCTACAAACCTGAAGGGGTTTATTTTGCGATAATAAATGGATGAGATCAGCATTCACTTGGCAGCACCCAAATATTTCTAAAAGGCAGTGATTTTTTAAAGCTTAATTTATTTCAGGCATTACAGCGTCAACATAAATCTCCATTATGGGGAAAGCAAAAATAGAAACATCTCAGAATGACAAAAAAATGCATCTGTAACAAAAACTGGCCAACCAAACAACCAACACACATTATGAAGAAAACTCTGATTTATTCAGTTCACATTACCAAATCATCCAGTGCACAGAAAAAATGTTTTCTTCATAGCTTAAGGACAGTGAGACGTCAGCAGTTATATCTTCCACGGTTCATTTAAAGATATTCTCAAACCACCAGAGAGGACGCGAGCACGTCAAAGACTGCAGCACAGAATGCTTTCCTTGAAAAGCACTTCAGAGGAGCTGCCAGACAAGAACAAAAACTCAATCTGTTTTCTGTTTTGCATAGCAGATGATGATTAGCATTAATTACATATATGAGTTGCATAATAAATGACTTTGTATAATGATAAATGGCACTTTCTGGGGAGGAAACAACATAATGACGACTACTTGAAAGAAAGTACAATTAAATTACTATCATGTATTAAAGCAGAACTCACTAATGCAGCTGTTATTAGAAAAAAATTTATTAAAATGCACTTCATGGAGAAAAGTGTCATATTCTACTAAAATATTACAGAAGGCGTGTTTCGCAGTGAGGTTGTAAAAAAAAGCAATTTGCAGTCCATACCTAGAACAGGCACACATCTACACTGACTGGGGCTTGGCCTTCTTATCACTATGGCAACATGCTTTACTGAATCCCCATGAGAGATGCATGAAAGTGAAAATTTATGACCCGTTTCAGTACATCTTACAGAAAGTTGGATGCACAAAAAAAAAGATGCACAGTGTTATAGGCATTAAAAGGTGTGACAAAAGGATATGGCACTTTACACGAACAGGGTGAAAAAAAAAAAACTGGTGTGAAAATATTTTTTTCCTTTTTCGACAAACGGTCAGTGAAAAGAGGTGGGGGGGGGCTGAGGTTTGCAACCCTCTTATCAGATGTATACGGTTTAAAACCCTGATTTGTGTGAATAACATATTCTGGCTAGTTACAGCTAGATCATTTGGGAACAAATGTTGGATTATGGTTAAAGCAGTCAAAATTTAAATAAAAATAAAAAAATAATTGAGTTCAATAGTATATCCTATATGTTTACAACCAAAAATAAAACTTCGGTCCTCATTTAGTAACCCGCATGTTATTCCAAACCTGTATAACTTTTTCATTTTAGGGTGAACTAACCCTAAGCCAGGGGTGTCAAACATACGGCCTGCGGGCCGAATACGGCCCACAAAGGTGTCCAATCCGGCCCGCGGGATGATTTGAACTAGAATAAAAAAAATAATAAAATAGAGATGCACTAGTCCACTGGTCATAAATCCAAACGTTTTTTAGTTTTATTTTTGGTCAATCTTTATTCCGGGCTGGCAAACAAGGTGCTTTGTAATAATTTCTGATGTCTGTAAACAGGACGTTAATACAGATACACGCTGAATACGGACACAAAGAGGAGAACAGACGCGCCAGCAGAGAAAATACTGTACCATGCACAAACTCACTGTTCGCGAAAAATAAAAAAAATATAATAAATATTGAATTGGGGTTGATATGAAGGTATCTCTGAAGGGAACTGTCTTCAAAAAAGTTTGATAGCTTTTCCTCTTATCTCCGTATAAAGTAGTAGCCTATTTATCGACGAAGCGCTGCATTGTGTACAGCGGTAACCATGGAAACGCTATATCACTGCTTTTTAATAAGCACCACCTACTCTCAAAGAGTGAATTTGCATTTTCATTCAGTCCGTCTGCTGATTTTGTTTTCTGCAAGAGCCTTATGAAGCATAATTTCACAAAGCTAAAGTCAGACCATGCTGTTTTTGCTGTTAATCTTGAAATTATACAATAACTTAAATTAAAAACAACTGCTCATGCTCATAGTGCATATATTTAGGGAAATGTTCTCTGGAGTTCATTTTTCAAGCTAACTATCACATTGAATGGCTTTTCTGGGGTAAATGTAACATTACATGACATTGTTTACAAGATGATTTTTTGACGTTTTTCCGCATTTGAATCACTGATCGAGAGATTATGTGAGACGTTACGGATTTCGGTAAGTTGTACTGTATCTTTCAACATACCTTCTGATGTTCATTCATGTTTATTTTGTGATGTAACTTGTAGTAAAGCTGAAGAGATGATCCGTTCATGTGCCACTTCACTTGATCTGAGATGGCAACAGAGACCCGTCAAGCCACATTAAACGGCACCAAAACGATTTATTGATTTATTGATTGAATTTCATAATACAATTGGCAAAATTTGAAAACTGGGACTTTGTTTCATATAAAAAGTAACAAAGCACAAAGCTTATTGCGATTTATTGTACGGGATGCACACCGCAAATATTTATTCACTCATTAACTGAAAACAGCATAGAGTAAAAAATGTATATATTGATTTCTCGATTTTAATCGATTCTCATTTTGATGAACTGATATTGATTCTTAAATCCCAAGAATCGATATCGGTTCATCAAAATAAGAACAGATTAAAATCGGGAAAAAAAATCAATACATACAATTTATATAGGATGAGGACAATACAATAGGGTTCTGAAAAAAATATTAGTCTCTACTTTGTAAGAACAATCTGGAAGAATCAAAAAGTAGAGTAATTAAGTGATGGTTAACTTTTAGACTGCATTTCTCCACATTACATCAGAACTCAAAGGTGTTGCATTACTGTTTATACTGCTTGTTCTGTAAGTTTCCACAAGTAAGATCACAAAGAGGCAGCAATATCAATATTTATTTAACTATACTTCACATAAAAACAATATCACCATTCTTATCACACAATTTCTTAAAAACAATCAATAATGACTTTCGATTGAGGTCACAGAACGGTTTCTTCTGTCAAATCCAATTCAACAGGATCATATTAATCTGCTGTCAGTGATGCTTTAACACATGAGGTTGTGATCGCAGTATACTGTATTTCCCTGGACATACTTTGGTCTTGCACATGTGGCACATCATTTACACCACAGCAATAGCCATAGTATGGCAGAAGACAAAACATACACTCGACATGTCGCTACATGCAGAACATCTTGTGAACTGACATTTGGAGAATCCAGGTAATAGAAATTGTCTACAATGGACAGGACAATAAAAAAGGATTTCTATGCATTGAAAAGTGACCTTGGGAATTACATACATCACAAATTCCCATTTGGTTTTGCACAATGCATTGCAGATAACTGCATTTATTGCAGGGGCACTGCTAAAGGAGCTGGTGTCTCCTCCGAAAAAAAACGGACAATGATATAGAAAAAGATCACCAGCAAATAAAGTTTAGGACATCTCTTTTGCATCCATTAATCTCATTAATAAAATGATAATAATCACTCAGTCATGTTTACAAACATATAAAATAAAATAAAAATAAAAAATTACATCAAATTAAAAATGTGTTAAATAAAGGCAATTTATTTTTAAATATTACATATTCAAGTATTTAAATAAGTATAAACCTCACATGGAACTGGAACACTAGAAAAAAAAAAAAAAAAAAAAACCTCCAAGAGAGGTGCCTTTGCCACATCATTTCAGAAGTCCATCATGCAGCACTCATTTATTATCCTTATTTTCATACGAAAATAAGGATAATAAATAACAGAAGCGCATAGTTCTTCTATCTCAATCAGTAGGCTGCTATTTGATATATTGCAAAATGCAAATGTTCTTGTTCTGAAAGACGTCAATGTCCTCATTTTACAGATGAAAGACCATCTGTAGAATATGCCAAAGGTGTCCAATTTGTGCATCCAAAGACATCACTTTTTTCTGCACAATTAGTATTGAAATTTTGAGCTACACTGCAAATGCTGTTTACATTTGCCAAAAGGCTCAACATAGTTATTTGCCATTTGTAGTGCAAATGTAGCAACTGTTGGAAAGACCAGGTGGCCAGGATGAGAGCAATGAGAGCAAATGATGTGTAGACCATGAAACACATTTTAAAAAACCTCTCCAATAGTATGAGGGGGTCGGGTTGTTATTATTTGTGCATTTATATTGTATGACGTGGGCTTGACAAGACAGTCGAGTAACAGGTGAAATGATCAGCAATTACCAAAAGCCAGAGTGAAGGTACTGCCGAAATAATCATCTGAGAGCACACGTTCACATTAGGTTCATTATAAGAAGCATATACAATGCGCTTAATGTACAGTAATTACCAAATTACCATGGAAACTTTTTTTTTCTCATCTTTTTAAGATATAACATAATATGCCTTGTTTTTAGAATAATTCTGCATAGCACAATCATTACCGAGCACATTGAGAACACTGTACAAAACGTGACATGACCATTAACAGAAGCACCAGCGTATGTCATGCTACAGGTCAGACGGAGGGATCAGCACAAACTAATTATTTCCTGCCTCTGCAAACTAATTTAGCACAGTAAAATAAGTAAACTTTAAAACTAAGTGTAGCCTCTTAATGGAAACTTGAATATTTCACCTACACTCTGGATTTACAGTCAAGAGTTTTTCCTAACAAATGTGTGTGGCAGCACTGACATCAACTTCTGCAACAACTTCTGCAACTGACAGAGAAAATAATCACAATTGAAGACTAGCAGTGGGGATGAGGAGCTGTTCGGCGCCAGTTGCCCTCGCCCAAAATTGAGGTCAGGGAAAGTTTTTTTTTTTTTTTAAATTGTTGGTCTAACTTGAATAGATATACACCATGGTAAATGTTTACTTTCAACCATGGCCTGCTTCTTGTGCCACAATGAATAGACATTAGATGATTAGAACTAGGGCTGTAACTAACGACTATTTTGATAATCGATTAATCTATTAATTATTTTCATGACTTAAACTTTTAGTTAAAGGGTTAGTTCACCCAAAAGTGAAAATTATCCCATGATTTACTCACCCTCAAGCCATCCTAGGTGTATATGACTATATTCTTTCAGACGAACACAATCTGAGATATATTTAAAAATATCCTGGCTCCAAGCTTTTCCAAGCTTTATAATGGCAGTGGATGGGGCACGATTTTAAAATCAAGGATTTGATTTTATTAAAAATAATCCATACGCTCCAGGGGGTTAATAAAGGCCTTCTGAAGCGAAGGGATGGGTTTTTGTATGAAAAAAAAAAAAAAACCCCTATTTAAAAATTTTAAACTAAAATAACTAGCTTCCAGCAGATGACCTTACACATACAGCGCAAGTCGACTTGCACAACAAGAGTAACCCCTGATGCAATATATGATGCAGGATGTAGGAGTAGCGTAAGTTTAGACGCCTCTCGCGGTTTAAACAAATAGGTATGTGCAACAAACTCAAGCTCCTCTTCTCTTATATCGAAACCCTCCGACTCTTCAAAATTTCTCGTTTTAGACTTCTAAAACGTGAACAGTGTTTTGTTTTGCTCTATCCTCTGGCGCTTCCGCACTCGTCATTACGTCATGCGTCAGATCAGAGGTCACTCTTTTGCCGCAAAACAATGCATATGGCCGTCTACCGGAAGCCAGTTATTATAGGCCTTTATTAACCCCCTGGAGCCTCATGGATTATTTTTATGGATGGATGCATTTTTTGGGCTTCAAAATAAACTGTGCGACATGTCAACACACTCCATGCTAATCGGCGTATTTACATTGATTACGTTAACACATTGTTCCAGCCCTAACATCCATTTTGGGTGATCCGAGCACAAACGAACTGCACCGTTTTGAAACTATTTAGGCGACATGGAATGGAGACTGGAGAGTTTGGTTTTTCATTATATTTAAGAAGGCTTCATAGTTATAGGGTTTCTTTTAACGGCACATGATTTGTGCCGAATGGCACCAGATTGGAACAACTTAGACAACAAGACAACTTCAATTTCTGCTGTAGGCTATTATTTACCTGAATACTTCTTCCTGAAAACTACCTGATGGCCTCTGCACGTCACTGATTTGTTTGACATAAAATACTGGAATACCTGATATATCCACTGTCATTAAAGGGCTTGTCCCAGTTTCACTATGGTCAAGGTTGATATGATTTCTCCCATTGATGACGATTTATTTTATCACTCCTATTCCTCACCTAGATTGTAAATTCACTCAAGCGCTCAATAAACGCAGACTAATTTACAACATCAGACAGAAGACATACCAGAAAAATGGCTCAAAGCCTCAAATAGAATCTGAAGGGGAAAAAAGCACCATTTTCACGCTATGTGTAGCTTTACTGCAAAGAGGCAGATTTCACTTCTTAAAGTTTATTAGCAAATAAATCCTCGAAGTGACTCAAAACTACCTGAAACAAAAATTGCTGCTATTGGTACGGTGAGCAAAGCTAAACCATCATCTTTATATCCAAGCAGACTTTCGCAAAATCCTTCATTTTTCTGGACCACAGTCAAACATCTCAACAAAGACAGGTGGGAAAATTTGTGCTAATTCCTCACAATACACAGAGGCTCGCTGCAAATTTATCAACATTTAACAGAAGACGCTTCTGTGCTGTTTCATTAGCTAGAAGTAAGATTACAAGCAACTTTGCTCCCAAGTTGCTAAATACTGAGGAATACAGCATGCAGTTATGGTTTACATACAATCCCCACCTCCAGATAAAGATTGTCACATGCTCACACAATTAAATATGCCTATGACAGGTGTTCAGTGCCTAGCCTAAATAAAAAATATCAGTTCTGGAGCTTTGAGGTGTATTGGGCCTCTAGACTTGGGAGTTATCAACAGCAAAGCACCTGGCAAGTCTCATTACAATACAACCACTGGAGAATTATACTGAGCTCCAGGAGCCTCTAAAAGCAAGTGAACACTTGTTGAATATTAAACGATGCTGTGGGGTTCAAGACCCACGACGTGTACGGATAAGCGCTCTGGGTTTTACTATGGCATATCTCTTACCAGATGGGAAGCATAATGAAAACATGTCACATGATATCATTGTACCTGTAAACTACTTTAAAACACTGACTCACTTTTAAGGCTTGTTCACATCAAGTGCAAGAAGATTCTGCTCGCTTCAATGCAAAATACAAGCCATCTGATAGTATATCTGATTTCATTTGCTTTGATACAATGATAAACATAGAAATATATACTGACAGATGATATTGCAAAACAAAGCAATGCAAAATGACGAAAAGCAAGACAAAAACAAAAATACATAGAAAATATATTTTATTTTTTATTTAACTATGAAAACATATTGCTTTTCACTTCACTACTTTTTGCTCTGCTTTGTTACTGCCATGCCTTTTATATCATCCTTGCACTCAGAGACCAATTATATCAACCGCTGTCAGCTCCACACTGACTGTACAACTGCACAACTTTAGACATGTTTTCTTTCTGTAAATGCTCATTCAAAACAGAGACAAGCATTTTTAAAAACAGAGATTGCACGTTTGTTGTGTGGTCTCAACACCAGTGACTTTAAACCTCAGGATATTAAAACAGCTACTGTCATTGCGTTGAAGCGCTGCTGAGGGGAAAAAAAGTATATACAAAATACTCTTATCATCTAAACAATGTCTTGATATTGAGAGAAAATATTTCTTCTAGTGACCAAACATCTTGTATTGTTAGTCTATAACGTGTATTTAAAGTAAACTCTGAACTTCATTTTTAAAGGGGGCATGAAATGAGAAATAAATGACTAAGATTTTATGTCATAGTGCAGAAGATCAATGCTTTTTACATCATTGCCTCTTTAGCCCCACCCACCAATTCACGCATGTAGTAGGAGGTGAGTGAATACGAGAGAGACACAAACACAGGATTAATCCAGCAACAAAGCGAATGACCGTTTCATTCCGTGACAATCCAGCACAGCCGGTGCAGATAAGGTTTTGTTTTCCCACTGTGGGGCTAGAACGTAATGGAATGTAATACAAATGTGTCAGTCGTTGCCTTTTTTAACACAAGAGTTTACAGATGCATTATATGTAAATGGCGACCATATTATGGAGGATCAGTTATTTCTTTTAAATGTATTATTAATTTTGTGTTTACGTCGCTCAAATAGTGAGCTTAGCCAGCTACAGAGAAACCAGCCAGGCAACAAACAAGTGACCAATCCTGAGTGGCGACATCACTACACGCATTCTACCAGCACAGTTAGCCAACAATGCTGAAAATGTAAGGGCCAAGAACTGTTTGTAATAATGCCGTGCTGTACCAATCTCAATTGGAAATATAACTGGAACCGTTCCTTACCGTTCCTAGAACCGTTTGGAAAAGTGGCTAATCTTCCACAGTTGGCAAAGGATTCAATGAGATAAACACCTTTCTGTAGCGTCTTCGTTTAAACACTAATATAATGCAATAACTACCTCATAAATACATAAGGATAAGGAATGTATATAAATAAAGATGATTAATTAACACGCTGTCGCAGACTGGAGTATCCTTGGTATTTGAGGTGTAGGTTTGTTGTCTTCTAAATCGGGATCAGATTCTGGCTCAAATGTGTATGGCTGAATTTCACCGGTTGCCATTTTTCAACATCGGAAGTTTTTAAAACAATTCCACACGTGTAATAACGGGGACATTGACTACGTTTACATGGACAGCAGTAATCTAATTATTGACCTTATTCTGAATAAGACAATATTATGATTAACGTGTTTACATGAGTTGCTTTTAGAATATTCCTTTCATGTTCCCGTTTTACATGTTATAGAACATAGAATGATTAATGCCAAACGTCATTACGTCCCCACAGCATGCCATCTGACGTTCTCTACAGAATTTCACATATCACCACACAGTTCGTCTTCGTTATGGTACCATATACAGTTTTGGGTGTTTCATTTTTAATTTTATGAAAGCTTTAAGTGCAGTTAATAATTTGACATGCTACACATGCAAATAGATACGGAGCCCCGCATATGACATGCAAGAAAAAATAAATAAATTGTGCACACGATTTAGCCTACTATTTATTTTCCTTCTCATGTGCAGGGCTCTGTAAACAGATGACAATGGATACAAATTCTCCAGCAACAGGCCTCCTATGTACTTTCATTTGGCAACATTTCATTCATGCCACCGCAACAAACTCAGAGGTACTGGAAGAGAGATAAGGTGAGAGGAATTTGATTTGTGGCTTCTTGCTTGAAGCTTGCTCTCGTTTGCCGCCAAACGGTTGACCACTGCCGTGTGTGTATTATGTGTCCTGTCGCAAAATGCGGCGAAAACACCCACGTGACGTTAATAGCGTGATTATGGTGTGTACATGTCTATAATACACTCCGATAATGCGACTAAAATAGGAATACTCCACCTGTCTTAATTCGATTTGTTCTTACTTCGAGTATGACTTTAGCCGGATTAAGGTAATCAAAAATCGCTGTTTACATGGTAGTTTCTTAATCAGAGTATTGTCTTAATTGTGTTAACATCAGAATATTGTTGTCCATGTAAACGTACTGATTGACTACGTTTACATGTGCACCAATAATGCGATTATTTCTCACAATAAGAGTAAGGTCCTAATCGCAGTAAGATGTTTACATGACACAAGCAGAACTCTTCACTCCAGTTTACATGCAATTTTCATTACTCTGATTATTCGCTAATAAGTATGGTTATACCACACTCAGATAGGCATACAGTATGCATGTTACCGGTCACTGTTTTAATCTACTCGAATTAAATTCAAAATAAATTTTTTGGACGTACTGGATATTACTCGGCGCTGTGATGAACATCGCAATGCCGGGTTTGCCTACGCTGCCGTCGCGTTCTTCGCGCCGTCCGGATGAAGATATGGAGCAGAGAAATTTGTGTTGACAGAGTTTAGCGATTCGGTGAAGACAAAACTTCAGAATAATGTCATAGAGTTCATGCATGATGTTGTGTGAACAACACACGGCATCCGTGTACGTCCAAGCACATGCACGCTTTGGTCAGAGCGGTAATAATGTGATTAAGGTGTTTACATGCCTGTTTATTGCGATTAAAATAGGCGTACACCACCTAGTTTAATGCGATTATAGTTACTACGATTATGAGCTTAATCGCATTACTTTAATTGAAGTATTGCGTTTACATGAGGTAAAGTTTAAACCGCAATATTGCCAAAATCCCATTATAATCGCATTACGAGGGTGCATGTAAACGCACTGAATTGCACACGTGTAATGATGGGGACATTATTTAAAATTACTTTAATATGCAAACTATTACCAATCATAGCAGTGGGCATTAACTTCCAAGTCGTGAATGCGGCACGCCTATTAAAAAACAAGAGTGTTACACAGAGAGAGTCGAAAACAGGATAGAAAATAGCCAATTACTTCTAAATTAGGATGTTTTTTTGATGTAAAATTTGCTAACATTATAAGTGGACCTCAGAGAACATTATAAAAAAACATTTAAAAAAATGCAGTTCATGACTGAAACCCCATATTATAACTGTGCATGAAACATGCTTGCTGATCATCAACAATCACAGAAGATCCCATGTAACAAGCACCTGGATGAGAGGAGCTTGCTTGTATGTTTGTCACATCAGTCACACTTTTGGACACATCATGTCATGAATTCAAAATGAACTTGTGCCGCATTCATAGATGCCACATAATATGTGGCTCTGCTGATGTGCTGAAACACACTTCTGCTTTGAATTAGTGAGTCACGGATTTCCTCTCTGAAAACCTCAAGGCTAATGTGATGCCGGCAGTGAGCCGTATGCCTACACAATAAAATCAGATCTGTTTATTACTATGGCTGATGACTATAGTTCCCATATGGACACTCAATTCTGTCTTGTTAGCCTGCTCACACCCACTAGACATTAATCTTATTTTATTACAGTGAGCCTGGACAGTGCTTTATGAGTCTATATCAAAATTAACCTGTCCTCTAAACAGCATGTCAAACAGCAGTCTTAAAGGGATATTTCATTCAAATAAAAAAAAAAAAAAAAAGAATATATTTGGTAAAAGTCTACATATAAATGGAAATCAATGGTAACCAAAACTGTTTGGTTACCAACATTCTTCAAAATATGTTCTTTTATGTTCCACAGAAGAAATTCATAAATTCGAACAGTGCTTCCATTTATATGGAGACATTTCTCAAAATATATTCTTTTATTTTCATTTTTGGGTGAACTATTTCTTTAAATGCAAGAGTTAAATAATTATAAAATGTTGCAGCAGAATTTTTATATTAATTTTGTTCTACGTACAATGAGAAATAGGACATTAAAAAATGAAAAATGTCATTTAGTGCCATTTAGTGTTTTAAGTTAGTGTTTCCAAACTGTTTTGTCTCATGTACCCTGACAGCCACATTAATTTTGGATATTATTCAGCATTATACTCATAAAAAAGTGGCCAATATTACAATAATTCAGTTAAAATTACAGATACTGTAGAAGAAAAACTTTCCAGTTTCTTTCTTAATGAAGTGCATAAGCTTTTAAGGGTTCAGGAGAGCTCATGCAGAAATGTGCTAGTGAAAGAATTAATAGTGAAATTATTTATAAACAAGATCTAATTAAGTCATGATTTCTTTTTTACAGGTTTAACAAAGCAAAAGCAAAATCATTTTCTGGTTGGGAATCACTGTTCTGAGGAAGCTCTTCACCGTCGGCTGGTTGTGACGTTAAGAAAAGATTTTTCAGGGGTCAAATGAAAATTATTTCTTAGAGGAGAAGAAAGGACCTGCATTAATATGAACAAATGCCAGTGATAAATCACTTGTCAAAATTATGAGTCTCCCTGCAACTTGGTATGGTACAGGTGTCTTATCTCTGCAATTCTAGCAGCCAGTCAGAACATCAGTGAAATGCAGAAGAGAGGGAAAAATGTGATGCAGCTCGAAGTCAAAACATCTGCTGATATTTCACACAGGAGTGCTCGAACATCTCCTGGGATGCTCAGTGAACTGGGGCAGAGGATATGCATGTGCGCAGCTTAACAATGCCTCCTAGAGGCGGGTGCTTGTACAGCAGGAAAAATTACGAATGATAGTCTATTTCACTGAAAGTTGCCAAGATGCTCTCTAATCAAAAAAAATGAGAGGGGAAATAATAAGAGAGCAGAAAGCTCTGTTGAATAAAACCAGCATAACATCCGGGTGTCATGCCCAGCAAACACACCCTGAAAGAGAATAAGTGCGACCTGTTTTCGTCTTTAATTGGCCATGTACACAAAATAGTTTTTTTTTTTTTATGTATATATATCATTTTTATTAATAATTGTGTTACTATTATTCTTTGTTTATTACCTGAATGCATGCATTAAAACATGCATTACAACATGCATTACAACAATATTATTATTACTATTACTATTATTGCTGAGGGGCTTCATACAGACCAGAAGTAAACAGAGCATTACTGACAGACTGAGAATAAAGGTGCTGCAATAATGTAAAATATGTGTATAATAATGTGATTTTTGAACATTCAAGCATGAAAACTACAAACATGAAAATCTAGCAGACCCCAAAAACAAAAAAATCGAGACTTTGTAAAAGGGCATTATAGGTCCCTTTTTAATATCAACATTATTTAGGAACCATAAGAGCAACAGGCTTCTCACACATTTTGACAAATCAATTTCCATGATTTTTCCAGTTGTGATTACTGGACGAGAATTTTATTTAAAGGATTAGTTCACTTTAAAATGAAAATTACCCCAAGCTTTACTCACCCTCAAGCCATCCTAGGTGTATATGACTTTCTCCTTTCTGATGAACACAATCAGAGTTATATTAATAAATATCCTAACGCATCTAAGCTTTACAATGGCAGTGAACGTGATCAAAGAGTATGAAGCTCAAGAAAGTGCATCCATCCAAAGCAAGATATTTTTAGAAATTTTACTTTATAACTTCTTAAATATGGATATTTTTCTTAGACAAATACATCGCTTCGCTTCAGAAGGCTATTATGAACCCCACAGAGCCGTGTGGAGTACGTTTATGATGGATGGATGCACTTCCTTGAGCTTCACACTCATTGGTCCCGTTCACTGCCATTATAAAGCTTAGATGCGTCAGGATATTTATTAATATAACTACGATTGTGTTCATCCGAAAGAAGAAATTCATATACACCTAGGATGGCTTGAGGGTGAGTAAAGCTTAGGGTCATTTTAAAGTGAACTAATCCTTTAACTTAAGAGTCATATTTTCACTATGGGAATTTCCATGAAGTTTTAACATTTAATTAATTTCCTTTTTTGTTCCATTTTAAAATTTCCATGACGCTCTAAGAAATACTTGATTTTGATTTGTCAATCACATTTGACCATTGTCCAAGGCAACCAATCTCCTACATTGTGCTAGTTTCATTTCTCTTGCATCACTCTGTGGTGTCTTTCTTCTTACATAATAAACATTAAATCAATATTTCACTGAATATCATCCCTTGCACAAAGAAAATCAAAATGCGACATGTAACAATCCTGACCAGCAGGGATAATTCTAAGGAAAAGGGTTGAGCAGAAAATAACAGAGATGAATGTAAGAAGCATGAGGGCTCTACTCACATCCTGGAAGAGTCTCCTATCGGTGGCGAGGCGTTTGGAGGCCAGAGTTTTGGTGACGTGGTAGAACGTAAGAAGGGCTCTATGCTGCTGAAGACTGTCCTGGACCTTCACGGACTCCAGCAGAATAGGAATCAGCTCGGGCCACTGCCGAGGACAGTCCAGACGTGCCACTTTAGCGATGAGCACTGCTATCTGGGTGGCAATCTGCAATACAAAAGCAACTTTAAAGGGATTTCAAGGACACGTCCAGCAGCAGATTTCAATCACAGCATCACAGCTGCCTGTGTGAATGTATAAATATTCTTTTAAATGTGAAATGAATGACTATTGAAGTAACAGTCCTCATTTCCTGTGGGCATTTAGGGCTTTCAAACATGTCTTAAACAAGATTTCTCTTATGAGATTTAAATGAACCATTTTAATTAAATTAATTAATCCAATATGCATAAATGCAGAAGTGTTACCACCATTAAAGCAGCAATTTAAGCAATCAAATCTCTTTGACATTGTGGCTGTAATGAAGGAGAAGACTTATAATTTAGCATATTTCATTTTCTTACACCATATTTACATGTAACTAAATATTCAATACTGAGGGGGATCAGGTAAAATGTACACATTTTAGAATTGTTCGCTAAAAAAACAACAATCACCCACTGATAACTGGAAGGAGTGTCCTAAAATGTCATTGCAGCCACTTATTGTGCATTTAAAAAATGAATTCATCTAATTAACAGTTTTATTAAACTATATTTATATTAAAGAGAGATTTGTAGGCCAAAAAAATACTGAATTGTTCATGCAGTGGGTAACCAATGGTTTCGGTGGCAGAAACTATGAAAAACTATGTTGTTTTTGTTTGCATGTTTTGTTTTTTTGTTTTTGTTTTTTGGGCCAAACAGTAATCTGTTCTGATTATCTCATACTCAATGCAAATTACACAGCAATGTTCTAACCAAGATTATAATTGCAAATTAGACCAAAGTTCCAAAATGTTCCATTCTAGTGATCTGTTTTGTAATAATGGGAATAATTAGTGGTACATTCTGTACATATCAAAATCAATTCTCATTTACAAATATGCATTTAGCATACACTTTTTTCAAAGCAACTTACAATGCATTTCACTATTATGCCTGTTTAAACCCTACAGTTGAGCTACCGGAAAAAAAAACAGATAAAATAAATAAATAAATAAATGTATAAAAAAAATCATTGCAATTTTTTCAGAATTGAGATATATAAACTCTCAATTGCAAGAAAAAAAAGTCAAATTGCCAGCTCACTATTTTCTCAGAATTGCAAAATATAAACTTGCAATTGCAAGAAAAAGTTAGAAGTTTAAATCTCACAATTCTGAGAAAAAAAAAAAGTAAGAATTGATAGATATAAACTCACAATAGCGAGGAAATAAGTCAGAATGGTGACTTAATTTCTCAGAATTGTGAGATATAAACTCATAATTGCAAGAATAAAGTCAGAAGAGTGAGATAAAAAGTCACAATTACCTTTTTTATTTTTTATTTCGTCGGAAACATGCTTCTATACATTTATTTACATATGTATTCTCACATTTTGTTTCCATGTCTTCATCCAATATGGAAACAACAGGGCAGTGTTTGTGTATTACATCTACTTCATTCACTAAAGTCTCTAGATATTTGTGCAGTGTCAGCCATGGTCTATAATGAAAAAGCACTGTTAAGCCTACAATTAATTTTAATGTGCATGTGACGTTACTCCACAACAAGAATTGAGCACATTCATTACCCAATAATAAACTAAATAGTGTGCAATACCATCCCATCCAAAAACCCTGCACAACACAGAAACAAATGTAGTGAAAAAAAACTGTAAGAAATTAGAAAAATATTATGATTAATGAGTGTTTAAAAGATGTTTCTCTATTTTTAACTTGTCAACAAAAATTGCCTGCGTTTACCTCCACATTCCCTCAAAATCAAAATCAATCCAACCACCAGAGTTACTAGTTAAAACTTCTCGTAATAACTATGCCTATTTCGTTTTTAGATGCAGAATAGATGTTGATTCAAATCCATGGATGTCACTCCTCTTTATTTAATGACTTTTCTTATAATCATTCAGGCTTAATCAAACTCAAGGTTTGAATTAATGCAATATATAAAACTGCCCAAAAAAAATCAATGTCTCCAGCATTGCTCAACAACACATTACAGCACAGACTTTAAGTGCTTTTCGACTCCAGTCCCATTGATCTTTCAATAGAATCACAGATCAGACTCTCACCCACTAAACAGAAGAGTTTAATGGTACTCGATCATGTCTGGTAGTTTATTTTAATGGATGACTGATCATAAACAGGACAGGTAAAGCATATGGTCAAGGAATTAACTGCATTTCTCTTTATGTGACAAGTGTGTGTGTGTGTGTGTGTGTGTGTGTGTGTGTGTGTGTGTGTGTGTGTGTGTGTGTCTCTGTGTGTCTGTGTGTCTGTGTACAACCGTATGTGCACACTAACCTGGTTGACCGGCTCGTTAAAATTAGTGATGAGACCTGCACGGAGGGATGACTTCTCTTCTTCTGAAAGAGCGCTGAGGAGAAAGAGAGAAATACAAAGAGAAAGGATGTTGTCAATACTGAATCTAGTGTCTCTGAAACAGAACAAAATAGTGACCAAAAAAAGTATTTGGACACTTATGCCACTAGTGTTGTCAAAAGTACCGACGGCGATACCAAGTTGGTGCTGAAATTTTAAAAATGTGACGCTTTGAGCACTGTTGAGCGGATTCGTTAACACTTCTGATTGGCCATTGTGTTCACGAGCTCATCAGATATGTCTGTGATTGGCTACAGTGATCAACGTATGGGAGCGTTTGAGTGTTTGAATTTGAAAGTGTTTTGAAAGCGGGAGCATTCCCGTGTATATATGTGTAAGCGCTCGGTGAAGAGCGTCATTGATGTCTATTTACAGCATGTTCTTGAATTGTTGATCATAGGGTATATGTCCAACGTCACATGACCAAACCTGAAAACTGGTCTCACTGCATCCGCTTGTCAGAGAAAGTATTAACAGCAGTATGAACTGACGGCATATCTATGGACTTTTAAGGTAATCAGTGAAACTACCTAGTTCACATTGTTATAGGTGTTTTATTCTATTAAATATCTAAACGTTGGTGTGAATAAGAAAAATTAAAAAAAGCTTTTAAATATCAATCTGCATATGCGGGGGACATCAGTTATGCTCATCTTTGCTCACTCCTTTTAAAGTTATCTTGAATAAAACAGCTAATTTTTCACGAAGAACATACAAAAGACCTAAACCGGAAGCCATCTGATCTGTTTTACAGAATACGGAAGTTAGATTGGCTACAGTAGAGGTTATGCGCAATCACAGACATATCTGATGAGCAAGTGAACACAATGGCCAATCAGGTGTTTACAAATCCGCTCAATAGCCCCCAAAAGCATCACATTTTTAAAATTTCAGTACTGACTTGGTATTGTGGTTGGTAATTTTGATATCAATATGCCATGTAAAAAAAAAAAAAAAAAAAAAAATATGAATGTCATCGCATTAGATACAAAATATCAATATAAGCGACATTTATTTTTAATAAAGACAACTCAAGCACACTTTTCAAGCAAAATGTTTAACAAAAAAATTTGCAAACTATAGAACAACTGATATCCGACTCAAAAAAAATAAATAAAAAGTTTTAAAATTAAACTGTTTTGTCCAATTACACAATTGTTTAAAAGTTTGGATTTGGTTAAAATAATAATAATAATTATTATTATTATTATTATTATTACTATTATATTGGAAGAAATTAATACTTTTTCTCATCAAGGATTATTCAATTGATCAAAAGTGACTTTAATTTGTAATTGTTACAGAATATTTCTATTTCAATTAAACGCTGTCCTTTTGTACTTTCTATTCATTAAAGAAACATGAAAAAAAATGTATCATGGTTTCAACAAAAAAATATTAAGCAGCACAACTGTTTTCAACATTGATAATAATAATAAAGCACCAAATCAGCATATTAGAATGATTTCTGAAGGATCATGTGACACTGAAGCCTGGAGGAATGATGTTGAAAATTCAGCTTTGCCATCACAGGAATAAATCACATTTTAAAATATATTCAAATAGAAAATATAAAATATTTCACAATTGTACTGTTTTTCCTGTACTTCTGATCAAATAAATGCAATCTTAAGAGCATAAGAGACTTTTCAAAAACATACAAAAATTATAAAGACTTGAATGGTTGCATAAAAAAAAAAAAAAAAAAACTTAAATATTTTATGAACTCATGTTTTCCATGTATAATTCAGTGCAGTGACAACAGCATTAAAAAAACAGTACATATTGTTCTAAGATGGCTGAGAGAGAAAATAGTCCCACCCTTTAAACCTAGTACGCCTTTGAGGACTGAGCACTTTTGTTCAGCTGAGTGGAAATCTCCAGTGGTTCACTCACTAACCAGAATCTGACTGAAGAGTTTCTGTGAATTACAGCAGAGCAACAGCCTCAAATTAATTAGATGTTCACTGAGGCCACAGGTGACAGAAGCACTAAAGTAAGAGTCTATCTGAATCAGCTGGTCTGTCACCTCTAAAGGCCAGAGGACAAAACGACAGAGCAACCACACAAGGAGAATTTAAAGAGCTGCAGTTACGCTGGACGCTTGATACTAGGACTGTGCTGTCTGATACAATCTTACACTGTAATTCTACTTCACCTGAATACTCCATCGACACTTCATGTCTTTTATTGATGTTTTTCATGCATTCATGCATATAATTTCCAATAATTGGAGAGAATAGTATGAGAGACTGAAACCATTCTCACATATCTCACGTTTCAATTGTGATCCAATTACAATTGTGATGCATTGATTGTAATGCATTTGTGTATAATACTTGATGTTTTATAGATTGTTGTATCATGATGTCTATAATATTGTAAAGTAGCTGGCAATACCAAGCTCTAATTAATACATAACATAACACATTAATACCATACAAATATAACTTTTAAAAATGCTGTAAGCAGGATTTTTGCAAGCCCATGAACATACACAACGTTTCTACTGTACTATCTGACAGAAATCACTGAAATAAGTGTCCTAAGAAACAGCACATTGCCCCAGGCTCTGTAAACACACATAAAAAAAAATAAAATCCAAACACTGCCCACGGATGTTAACCAATCAGAAGCCTTGAATGCTGTCCTCTGCCAACAGCTTAAGTCATAGGCTAGAATAGTGGTTGAAAACCTATGGCTCACGAGACACACTTAGCTCTTTAACAAAAAATGTGGCTCGCCAGGTCTCTCACCCTTTTACAACAAATTATCGATTTAAAAAAAATAAATAAATAAAAAATAAATAAATAAATTCACTAGCTTCCTGCACAAAAAGGAGCCAATTGCAGTTCCTTTGATGTACAGCCTACCAAAGTTAATGAAAAGTTTATAATAATAATAATAATAATAATAATAATATATATTACAAGTGGTACCAGCCAAAGTGCGTGTTCATTGCTGTTCACGAGTATCATGAAACATATCCTTTTATTGCAACAAGTGCTCTGCTGTGCCAAGAGACAAACATTTCACTGGGTACTTTTGCTTTTGCTGCAGAGACCTTTTATGTCCTATAAATGTAAAGTAAAGAGCAGGGGATGTGCTTGATATTAAAAAGAAATACTAAAAGCGCAGTAAGCCGCAAAAGAGAACTGAATCCGCTACTGATAGGATGCTTTTTGCCAAGCATAATAGCATTTTTTGCATGTTTGTTTATGGTCAGTTGTCTATGGACCTAATGAAAGTTACTATTGTTGAAATGTTATTGAAAAAATAATCCCTGGGCTAGAATAACTGATTGTGGGAACAATTGAAGACATTATGTTTGCAATTCCATCTGGTGCTGCTAGTGATGCATAAATAGCTTATAACATCTTTAAATACTTAGGGAATCCATAAAATGAACACCCATTTTTAGCTTTATTTTCAACAATGAAACTTTATGAAACCAGCAGAAATTATAAATCCAACTGCATTGCATTCACATTTAGGATCCTATGACATCAGGACAAAATTCTGTTCTGTTAAAAAATGAATAGGACTCTTATGAAGGCTTAGTCACCACCACTAGTTGTTCAAATACAAAACAATATGCATTTCAAATGAGTAATTTTAAATGGAGTGCAGTTCCAGCTATCACTAAATAAGTTATGACAGAAATCATTGTAACAAAAACATTCAATGTAATTTTACATTAGACGTTGATGTTCTTAATGGGCTTTTATTAGTTTAGATTTTGCTAGGCTGCTTTGATGTAAAATGTAATAATGGTTCTATGTGGGCGATGAAGACATCTCTAAAAAGAAAATCATGCTCATCTCTCAGTTAAAGTAACAGCCTTGATAGAAAAGTCTAGAAATCGTGATGAAGAATCAGATGTACTTACTGGGGTGCAACTCTTCTCCAGTAGCGATCAATACCATTCTTGAAATAAAGGACAGCTAGCCATCTCACATTGACGTCCAGCAAGTGATTATTGAAGATGCTCTGAGCAAAACCAAAGAGAAAGAGTCAGAAATTAAGCTATAAACCCAAAAACAATCAAACAAACTTTGGGGTGAAGTGAAAAGTTTGAAATGTTGTGCTTCATTCTGTAAATGATAACAGGCCACCATACTGATTGCAACAAATAGCTTTTATAAAGAAAAAAAATAAATACACACATACACACTAATATCATTCAAACATTTGGGGGAAGATTTTTAAAAGTTTTTGAAAGTCACTTATGCTCACCAAGGCTGCATTTATTTAATCAAAAACAGTAATAGTGAAATATTTTTACAATTTAAAAGAACCATTTGCTATTTTAATATATGTTAAAATGTAATTTATTCCTGTGATGGCAAAGCTGAATTTTCAGCACCATTACTCCACACGATCCTTCAGAAATCACTCAAAAGCTGCGTTTCCACAGCAGGAACTTTCCCCAGGAACTAGGGACTTTAAGGTGGTACTCGGTGTGTTTCGACCGCAGGGACCAGGGTCTAAATGAAGTTATGGGTAAAAATTTCCCCCTCAGAAAGTCCCTGCTCACGAGGTAGTACTTTTTCAAAGTTCAAGAACTTTCGGGGGTGGGACTTAGGCACTGAACATGCTGACTGGTTGAGTTCATGCAGCATTTTGACTGGTTGACTGGACACAGCATTTTATTTCAACCACCATTTTTAAAAGTCTGTTGCGGTGTGTCAAATACTTTAAATATAGAAAGACGGTTCACTCCTATTAGTTATGAATGGGAGACACTGCAACGCGCAATATGGTGAAATACGCCCCGCCTTTTTCTAAGTTAAAGATCCAATCTCTGATTGAAGAAAAAGTCATTGCGTCACTACAGCTGCTTTCAGAGGCTCCGGTTCCCATAGAAACCTGAGACTTGCGCTTAGGACTGCACATGCTCATTGACTCGTCTAGCCTAAAAAATAAGCTTTTTAACGCTATTTGAGCATAAGAAACAACATTTATGGGAAAGTTCATGTCAGATTTTGTTGCTGATTTGAAATGTGTTATTTAATTGTGAGTTTGCCAAGCAGTTTTTGAGATTTCAGTATTCCCCCATTGAAATAGACAGGACTTGGTCTTGGATGCCCGAAATAGCCCGGAGACATTGCAAATATGGCCGCCGAGTGAACAGACTTTCCTTGAAAGGGACTTTGGGTGCGTGCAATATCAATGTGCTATTCGAATCAACAATGGAGTTTAAAAAATACGACCGATGGACCAACGACGAGGTTCAGGCTTTATCTTATATGCGGAGCACGAAATCCAGTGGGGACGGCGCGATGGAAGCGCAGACAGCAACAAGTCTGGGGGAAAAAAGTTCCAGGGAAAAAAAAAAAAAAAAAAAAAAAAAAAAAAAAAAGGGACAAATTGTTCTGAGTAATTTCGGTGGAAACATGGCTAAATATGTTGATTTGGTGCTTAAGTAACATTTCTTATTAGTTTCAGAAAACTGTTTAAAACACTTGTGCTGCTTTATGTTTTTGTAACATAAAACAATGATACATTTCTTTCAGGATTCTTTGATAAAAAGGAAGTTAAAAAGAATAGCATTTATTTGAAATTAAATCATCTTTCATCAATTGAATGCATCCTTACCGAATAAAAGTGATATATATATATATATATATATTATAGGCACCAAAATTAAGTGTGTATGTACAAACTAAAAATATAAATATTTCTAGTAAATATAAAGATACATTGGTACAAATATGTTGGCAGTGCAAGTTCAAATATCCAATTATCAACAGATTATTGTGAGAAAAATATGATTATATGTGAACATATGATTATGTCAATATAAGAATATATGTTTCGCCACAGCCATGGTCTCCTAATATTTTTTTTAATAATTTTTTAAAGTCATCATTTTTTGCACTTCCATTTGGTGCCACTAGTGATATGGAAACAACAAACTTTAATCTTTAAAAATGCACAGCAATGTGAAAAAACAGGATTTATGCATTTCCTGGGGTGAGGTGAGGCAAGTTAGGTTAGCGAGGCTAAAGTCCAACACTGAATAATTAAAGGCTATTCCACGGTGGAGTGAGTTTCAGGGTTTAATCCAGCATGCCATGTCCGGGATAAGAGTGCAGGGAGTGAGGAGCAGGCCATGGAGAGCTAATTCTCATTGATAAATATGTAGCAGCAGCTGCGTTCAAGAGGGAGCAGCTCCACCAGGCTCTGACGCAGGCCCACCATACCCCAAAGCCCCCACGCTCGGCTGCTCAGAGACCAGTGCTCATTCCACTCTTCCAGATAAGAGTCCATACAGAGACCCATTTCCTACATAAGTCCATGAGCATAGGGCAATAAATTACCGAGGATAACCGTGAGAAGTCTCTGTTGCATGCAAAAAACAAGCGCCAAATTACATGGCTCTGTGATGCAAAAGGATGCTCATTGCTTTCAAAATGTGACAGGTGAATATCATATCAATAGACAGCTGACAAATAAACATGACTGTGAAAAATCGACCTGCCGCTTCCGCGTAATTCACCTCAAGGTCACCGAAAGCACCATTTGGGTAGACAAATAAGCTATTTGAGAGTCCATACAAATCAGGCTGATTTCTTTGGGTGACGGACTGAGTGACAGCAGGTTGGCTCAAAAACAAACAGATAAGAGAGGCTGATGGGACGTGACAGACATTCTTATAGAGCTGCAGTCGAAGTTGACGCCTGCAGAAGTCGTTGAAGGAAAAACTCTGCTGATACGTAGGATTGTGTTCCATTCCTTTGCACTCCTATTTCATGTTAAACCTCAATGACGAAAGAGTCACTGCCAAGTTTGAGGGCTTAAAGGATTTGAGAGAACATCTACACCACCATAGCCAGTGCTGTATGAGAAAAGGAGTACTGCTGAGCCCCCCTCAGGGGACGAGAGGGGTTGTACTGGCAAGGCCTGAGGGTCCACAGACACCTCACTGTCTGAAAGACTGAGAGACAATTTAGTCATACACAACGCAAGAGCAGAAACTGGCATTTCTGCAAATCCTGAAGATTTTTTTTTTTTTTTTTTTTTTGAAGTTTTGAAGTATGAAGTTGCCCTAAGGCTGTGTAGAAGAATATTTTTTAGTCTGATAATGCAGGATGAGTTGTTACAATTTTAGAGTTGGTCTTTCAAACCCTCTAGCACCACCAATGGGTCAAAGGTGCACTGATGCTTACTCTAATAAGTTTTGAATTGTAATCCTAGAAACAATATTTCTCTTTTGTTCTGGTTGACCTATTTTCACAAGACTTGTCTCCATACATTTCTTTGGACATCACATAAAAAGTAAGTGTAAGTAACAATACCATGTTGTGCAAGATCCTATTCCCCTTGGACCATTTTTATTAGTACCGTTTTATTTATACTTTATTCAGTTCATTAGAAAATGATAGAAAATCACATTACAACGCATCTATTCTTAATCACAAAATAATGCCAATGTCTTTTACATTATTTATCACATAATATTAGTGAACATTACTGTTCAAATGAAGCATTTCCCTTTCTTGGTGTTTTCAAAATAAAAGCTTAGCCTACTAGCTTAGCACAGATATTACAATAACATCTTAGACTTTTGATCAGGCACTGAGAAAGTGGGACAGGAGTCTGCCGGACAGGATAACAGACTTTCTACAGTTCAATCAGCAACTGACTCATACAACCAAGTCCCCATCCTATATTTTTTTTCCTTTTTGAATAATCTTCTTCACTCAGATGTTCACCACAATACGCAAAAAAAGATCTGTCATGACTTCCGTTTCATCACAATTTTATTTGTTAATACATACATATATTTGTTTTTATTTAAGATCTTCAAGTCAGCATGAACCATGATTTGCAATAGTATTTTTTATTTTTTTTTCATTATTGTGACGTATATCTGAGTGAAACGGCCTCTCGAATAAAAGAAACACTGTAGGGCGGGATTTGATTAGTTCATTGGAACTGTGTGGTTTGCTGTTGCTGTGATGTCATGTGAGTGACAGGTTGTCCCCCCTCATGCTTAAACATGCCAAATTTATACATAATATTACAGTGTTCGTATAGTATTCATAGTATTATACATAATATACACAGTACACACACATATTATGTAAACAAACTTTTAATTTGGATGCGATTAATCGCAATTAATCGTTTGACAGCACTATTTATAATAAACACTGCAATATTTCATTAAAAAAATAAGAATTGTCAATTGCTATGCTTTCTATCCAAAGTGCACAAAAATGGAACATTGGATAAAACATTTGCGAATAAAGCAGTGTTTCCATCCCGTGTGTTCAAGAGAACAAATTCGTCACTTACTGAGAAACTGGCGCAAAATATCAGCAATAAAAATGGAAGTTGCTGCAACTGGGGAAGCCACTGTGGCTTTCCTACATCATAAATGACTTGCATCTCAGTGTGCACAAATGAAACGCAATACACACTTGTATCAGTGTGTTCGGAGCCAGGTGCCTGGTTTTTAGGATTGTATGAGATGCTTCTGGGAGGCCATTACACCAAATCATTTTAAACCACAGACTTTGGCTCAGGCATTTCAGAATGATCAAACTAACATTTTAGATGCTGTGCAATGAACTTAGTCCACTGGTTAGTCCAGTTATCTAATCACATCCACTGTTGAAGCAAAGTCACACAAGGTTTTTTGTTGCGCATTGAGGGATTTATTTGGTAAATGTGCTTCCATCGTAGTTTATGCGCATGTCTTACTGGATAAAAAAAAAAAAAAAAAAAATGGATTCGCCTCAGTTGAGTGCATACATTTTTTTATGTGGTTTTTTAGAATTTATGCGCATCTTGGTGTTTCCATCCAGCGTTTTTTTTGTTTTGTTTTGTTTTTTTATGAGACATCCCAAAATGCACATAAATAGGTAGATGGAAACACAACTAATTTTGATTTCATGGTAACTTTAAACGAGAATTTATATCAAGATAAGAATGGTGAAATTTCATTAACTTGTATAGACCCTATTCCTAAATCACCCTTCTGCTCCTCCTGCCAACAAAAGCTCAAGCCAAAAAATATCATGCTGCGGGACAGCACGGTCTCCACTGTCAACACAACAAAATAGTTTAAATGTCCTTTGTTCAGCATCTGAAAGGTGGCCATGTTTAAAGATAAAAACAACAACTCAGGCTGTTTGTAAGGAGATAGGTCATGACACGTAACAGAATTATACGCCCTGCGGTCAGAAGCATTTAACCTCTGAGCAGCTCAAAGGTCATTACTAATTCATCTACAACCAGTATGAAGTGTAAAATATTAATTTCACATTTCAAATAAATTAGCCCATGTGCCAGAGCAGAGAACGACAAAAAATAAATTGCATGAAATGCATATTATTATGAAAATTATTTGTATTCAGTATGCAGAATCAATGCCCTTCTGGACCACTTAAACCACCGTTGTTTGGTTCGTCATTACTGGCAACCTCTTACGTCCCTTAAGAACTGTTGCATACTTCATTGCTTTAAAAATCTTCATTCCTTATTTTGTAATAAAAGTGCTCATAAATAAAACAGTAGCATGGCATGAATTGCAAAATGACTCATGACAGCTAATGGCCATCTGGTGAGGATGTCGGCCCATAGCTCAGGTGGATCAACCCTCAATGCAGAGCACAGAACAGCCTCCAACAAAATCTCCCTCAATGTCATGGCCCAGCTGTCTTATCATATTAGATAAAATATTAAACTTTAATTTATATTTAAAGATATACATCATATTCAGTGGTTTCATTTTCATTTTAAGGTAAAAAAAAATAAGAGTAATTTTTTACTTTTAATAATAAAACAATTTATTAAGAAATATTAAATGTTTCTTTATTTCTTCTTTACTGTAATCATTTATTTTAATAATTGTAAAAGTAGTTTTTAATATTTCCATATAGTCTATTTTTCAATATCCTTTTAATTAACAACATCTAGTACATTAATGACATCATTTTGGCAGAAAAAGGTAAAACATCTGTAAGAAGTAGTTCAAAAAACAAAAATAACTGATGTTAACGTTGAGTTAGGCAATAGTTAATACTGTCAGGCAAGTTTAAGTACCTGAGACAACATATACAGTTGTGGTACAGATGGCTGGGGGGATATATTTGCATTTTGTTTTTTAGCACACCAGGGTGATCATGAACATGAAATTGTCCAGCCATGACTTCCTGTTCCACAGAAACATGAGGAAACACAAAGGCCAAATTCCCTTAATCATTCATCACAATGAGTAAAACCAATGAATATAGTTCTGATGTGCAGCAAAAGATTGTTGAGCTTCACAAAATAGAAAGTGGCTGTAAGAAAATAACTAAAGCATTGAAAATCCCCATTTCCACTATCAGGGCAATAATTAAGAAGTTCCAATCAACTAAAGATGTTACAAATCTGCCTGGAAGAGGACGTGTGTCTAAATCGTCCTAATGCGCGGTGAAGAGGAAAGTTTGAGTAGACAAAGACTCTCCAAGGATCACAGCTGGAGAATTGCAGAGATTAGTTGAGCCTTGAGTCTCAGAAAGCCTAAAAAAAAAATTATCAAACAGCACCTACATCCCCACAAGTTGTTCGGGAGGGTTTCAAGAAAAATCCTCTGCTCTCATCCAGAAACAATCTCCAGCATATTCAGTTGTCAGACATGACTGGAACTTCAAATGGGACTGGCTTCTATGGTCAGATGAAACTTGAATTCATGGATTCTATCAAATACCAACAGATAAAAAATCAAAACCTGACTGCTTCTGCTAGAAATCCAATAATTGGCCGTGGTTGGATCTTCCATCAGGACAATGATCCAAAACAAACATCAAAACCAACACAAAAATGTGTCACTGAGCACAAAATGAAGTTTCTGCCATGGCCATCCCAGTCCCCTGAGCTGAACCCTATAGAAAATGAGTGGAGTGAACTGAAGAGAAGAAGCACCGACATGGAGCTGGGAATCTGAAGGATCTGGAGAGATTCTGTATGAAGGAATGGTCTTTGATCTCTTGTCAGGTGTTCTCCAAACTCATCAGGCATTATAGGTGAAGACTCAGAGCTGTTATCTTGGCAAAAGGAGGTTGAAAGAAATACTGAATAAAAGGGTGCCAATAATTGTAGCCAACGTGTTTTGGAGAAAAACATTTATTTCATAATGTAATTTTCCCCCCACTTTCAATTCTTTTCCTTCAATGAAAGGTTAGATTTTTGCTAATTTTATGAATTAAAGATCAAAAGGATAAACAATGCAGATCATATTTACCAAGGGTGCCAGTAATTCTGACCACAACTGTATATACATTATTTAAATATATATATATATATATATATATATATATACAGTATATGGTTATATATGGTTATATATAGGCAGGTTAGAACAGACTTTTGTGTAATGGTAGCCTGTACTCAAGCCAAGATGATTATTCATTCTCTCCAAGAGGAAAGTAATTGCTCTGCAGGCTCTTGTGGTGTCTAGCTCCAATATCATATACAGTTTAGTGACTTTACTTTAAAAATGATTTTCTTTTTTTTCTTCTTTTCCTTTTCGAATTTTGGACACAGACCAACAGGTAAGGTTATTCAAAACAAACGAATGACAAGTCTGGCATCATTACAAAAACATCTTCACATCATGCAACACTTGAATTTAATAAAATACTCAAAGTAAATCATTATAAATCTGACTGCATAAGCCACATTTGAAATCAATGTCAAACAGTCAATATACATTGATCTGTAGCAGCACATCAGTTGAATTCTGAATTAATGTGCAAAAAAGTTTTGCTTGATATAAAACAGCCAAGATATTAGAGTTTGGACACCAGCCCCAGTTGAAACGTACCACAGAAATAAGAAGGAAAAAGCCTTAATAAAAATTATTACCTGAAAAAAGGAAAAAACATTTTGTCCTATTTAATCATTATTTGCAATCTACACAACAAAATTGTGTTTCTCTTCTAAACTTGATTTCTTTGCTTTTGATTAATGTAATTCTCTAAAATGTGCTACTACCAGATTAAATTATTTAGGGCAAATGTGAACCAATCAAGTACTCGAAAATGATTTTTGCTGAAACAGTAGTTCCAAGCATGCTTTGCTTGGGGCTTAATGAGGAGAGTAAAATGTTGAAATTAAGTGTGTTTTCAGTGTTTTGAGCAAGATGAGAAAAGAGGAAGACTTTATAGTGTTTAACAGTGTTTAATGTTCAATTACGTTTGAATTATTAAGAACATTTATATTATATTGGGTTACAATTGTGGAGAAGAGTGGAGTATTTGCTAAGGCTATGGACTGGTACAACACATCATTACTACGTTGCTCAAGTAGCGTTTAATGTTTAGCAGTTAGCATGCTAATGTGCGCTATTGTTAGCTAATAGTTTGTTTCCTTTCACATTAATACTACTTTATTGGGTCAATTAAAATGACTTAATTTTTATGTACATAATTAAATAATGTCAATTCAACCCTTTTTTTTTTTAATGTACATTCTGAAAGTTATTTTGTTCCAGTGGCGAATTCAAACCTGGGCCCACCCACTCAAAAGTTGGTCATTTTCCAAATGGATGTATGAAATAATTTAATAAACAATAATAATAATTATTTTAAAAAATGTCTTATCACACTATAACTATTTATTTAGTTAAAATAATTATTATATGCAAGTTTCCATGGTCAATTGAGGTGATTTCCTAGTTTTCCCTCTCCCTACAGATTAAATGTTAAATATGATTCATCAGTTTCTATTAGTCCCCTTCACAATGTTATCTTTACAACGCAAGGTTGTAAAACTTGTAATAGTAAGAATTGTGTGTTTGTAGAGCTGAATTTATAAAATAAATTATAAATGGCGAAGTAAATATCAATCAGCTGATACTTTACAAAGCCTAAATTGGATATCCTAATCCTAATTGAAGAAACCAAGGCTAGCAATGAATCCAGGTGATTCCTTTAACGTGAACCAACAGAGACACTTGATTATGATGAGATCATCTCCATGTTTAAACAGAAGTTCCGTCGTCTCAGTCTAATATCACAGAAGGACATGTTAAGTACAAACATTTTCTCAATGTTTATAGTTACAAAAATGACATCCTTGACATGCTTGATAAAAAAAAAAAAAGAAGAGACATTTTATTGTTTTTTCATGCACTTTTAAAAAAAAAAAATCAATAATCCATGGAAAAAAATATGTTTTTACATTACTTTAACTTAAAATAATTTAAGTAGTTTCAACTCTCTTTTATAAGTTATATGAAATTCAACTTGATTTTTTAAGTCAGTTTCAGTATAATTTAAGTTGAAATGACTCGTACAGCCAATTTGATTATACTTAATTTAAAGCATCAAGAGAAGGTCAAGTTAAAATAAATGGAAATTTTTTACAGTGTAGTTTTTTATATGTTGTTATTGTTTGCTGTTTTGAAACTCTGAACTTAAAACTGTGCTATGTTATATTTTTTCTTGGTAATGTGGTGTGCCGTTTTCATACTCTACCCTTTCCCCACCCTGTGTTATGAAGGCCTACGCACTTGAACATTTCTGGCCTCACCCCTGTTTTGTGTCCCTAAACTGCTCATTTTGTGGCTGTATGAAGCAGACTCTCACCAGCAGCACTGAGTAGAAGCCAGGCTGGGTCTCCCATTGGCGAAGCTGCTCCTCTGCAGGCTTGAGCACAGCTGTGTCCTGACTGGTGGCCTGGGTCAAAGCCTGCAGCACCACCGAGCTGGCGCTCTGGATGTCCATTAGGTAAAGCTGCAGACACAAACAGAACACACGTTACGGCTCATTTATCATCTTATTAGACTGGATTCTTGAAAAATAAAAGTTAACAATGCTACCCACCAGAGTCCTTCACTTTATGAAATACTTAGAATAATCGCAGAGTTTACTATCTACCACACATTAGTTTTTCTCAATCGATTTGACACATTTTTCATAAGTAATGTAACTGCTCTCAAAACAGTTAACACAGTGATCTAAACACACTCTTACCTTAGCCAAACAGTTCAACTTCACTGCAAAATAAAGCACTGCATTTTTTTTCTAGTAACGCATTTATTAAAATTAAATACTAACATCAAAACTGCAGGCATATTGTCTATTGATTTTAGAATATTTTCAGCTATGGATGCACAAATACACTAACGAAAATACATGTTAATTGTAATCCAACAGGTTTTGTTATAGGAGTCATTGATAAATAATACATGAATTTAAACACTTTGAAATTTTATTGTTTGACTTTTTTTGTCAGGTGGTACAACCAAATATTTGTAAATATATATTATATCATTGTATCACCGGACATGGAAAGTGTACCAACCTACACATACTTGAAATTAGCAGTTTTTAATCAGTATTTGAGAGAGATCTACACACTTTTTCACTCTACCACAATGACCTATTGATTTCCTCTGGATGTTGCATTATCAGGCTTAATGTTATCACCTTGTCATTTCATATAAAATAGCCTATTTGCACTTGTGCAACCCTGACATTTGAGACATGGGGGGGTTAGGGGCAATTTGTGTGAAAGGAATGAAAACATGCAATCTGTTTAGGACAATTACAAAGTGCTTAGGTCACTGTGTTAACTGTTCTGAAAACAGTGATCCGAGTTTGGGGAAATGTGTCAAATCGAAACTGTAATTGCAACCTACTTACAGTAAAAATAAAAAATAAACATAAAAAGAGGCTAAATTTAGTCAGATACAAATACATTTATTTCTATGAATTTAAAAGTCAGTTACATTGATACATAAAAGGATCTATTTAATAACTATTAGTTTTATTTTTACCAGCATAAAGCATTTATCACATACATATATGCTAATTTCTTCTTATTAATATTATTATTAGTAAAAAAAAACATTTGTGCTGCTTAATATTATTTGTAGAAACCACAAAAAAAAATATTATTTTCAGGATTCTTTGTTGAATAGAAAGTTTAAAAGAACAGCAAGAACAGCAATCCTACTGACCCAAAACTTTTGAACAATAGTGTTGTATATAATATAATAACCATTAATTTACTACCATTTTTATTTATTAGCATTTGCAATAACAGCTGTAATGCAATTATACCACTATAAATGTAAGTCACATGAAATTATAAATTCATACACACATTTTGTTGGAAAATGACGAAAAACATTGAAAAATATTACTAATTTTGTTCAACTATCACAAGTAATTTTTGCATTTTCACACAAAACCTTAGCCAACTAGATAACATTACATTTGAAACTTACTTAAGCAGAACTCACAATCACAATGTTCAATGTCACACAAAAACAAATGTTTATGTCGGAAAGACGACGGCTTGCTGGCCAGATGGGGTAAGTGACAGTAATGTCAATTGTTTCTAAAATCTTGACCTTGAGCCCTTTTTACTGCTATAGTGAAGTCTGCATATTTTATTCTAGCAAATAATAATAATAATAATAATAATAATAATAACAACATCAAGTTGGAAAAACTTTGCTGTGCAACTCTGCCCCCTATTGATGCAAAGGGAGAAAAAACTACAAACTACTTTAGAGATTTCCCATCTCATGGACAAACAGAAAGTTGCCACTCAAATTATATCCATGTTGTGATAGAAATGCATCCCATTTTTATTTTTAATTACTGGTAAATAAAGCACAGATGCTGTGCATTTTCAATTATGAGCTCAAAAGCATTTGTCACCTGTGCTGCAGACAAACCACATAGTTGTAAGCAATGCATCAATGCTTGAAATATAATCTCATAGTTATTAGAGCGATAAGTGCAACTACGCTGCAAGCGTGTTCAAAGGTGTTTCAAGCGGAAGGTGGCAGCTGCGATGTGTTCGTTTCAGGCAACCTTGTGTTTAAGGACTCAACTACATCTTTCTGGCAATCACATCTGACTTCAAATAAAATAGAAATATTACAACATCCAGGTTCAGATCTGGGAAGAGCACCGAAAAGGATTGTTTACTCCAGCAAAAAAGGTCAAATCATCTAGGTTCAGGCACTTGAGCAGAATGTCATATGGATTTGAGGTATAGTGACATATTTCACTGGCCTTCAAGACATGACATTTAAGCTGTGATCATAAGTAGCCTATATAATATGTCAAACATTACAAAGCCACAATAGACAAATCTGACATGAGGTCAACTTCAAGGCTCGGTTGGTCAGCCCTTGCTGGGGGGGGACGCGAAAATATCATTCTGGGGGACAAAATGTTTCTCCACCGGCGGCCATTAATGGACATGTGTTTTGAATAAATAAAATGCTTGAACATATGAAACACAAATTTAATTATACAAAAACCACATGCATAATACATACAGCTTTGAAAAAAAAAAAAAAAAACAATAACACTTTAATTTAGAAAAAAATGCATTAAATTGATAAAGTGTAAAAAGTAAATAATTTATAACATTTATAATAAAATATTTCTATTTCAAATAAATGCTGTTCTTTTAACTTTCTACTAATAAAAAAAAAAAAATCCTGAAAAAAAAAATGTAGTATGGTTTCCACAAAAAATATAAAGCAGAACAACTGTTTTAACATTAATAATAATAATAAATGTTTCTTGAGCACCAACTCAGCATATTAGAATGATTTCTGAAGGATCATGTGACACTTAAGACTGGCGTAATGATGCTGAAAATTCAGCTTTGCCATCACAGGAATAAATTACATTTTTTCAAAATATATTAAAATATAAAACAGTTATTTTAAATTGTAAAAATATTTCACAATATTACCGTTTTTAACTTTTTTTCAAAGAAATGCAGTTTTGCCGAGCATAAGGCACTTCTTTCAAAAATATGTAATAAAATCTTACCGACCCCAAAGGGACTATAAATAAGAATCACAAAAATGTATGATATTAAATGTACTTCGTTAACACACTATATGCACAATATTCTCTGATATATTACAAACATTTTTAAAACAGAATGTTTTAAAACCATTCAAAAGGCTATTGGTAGATTTTGGAACTGACAGAAACTACAGCTGTTCAGTGGCCAAATGAACATGGTTATCATATGATGCTGATAATCTCCCAAGGTGATGAATCAAATAATTAAAAGTGTGGCTGATATATGGATCTATAATGAAAAGGTCTGACTATGTACACACAAACAGTAAATACATTCTCTATTTGTGCCATTAAAACACACCCACAAAAACTGAATAGAGTTAGAGTAAAATCACTGATGACATGCCAAGATTTAAATGACTGACAGATTACACATGGCCTGAATTTAATGTAAACATGAAACAGACATGAACGTCTTTGCTCACCCAAAACCAAAACATATTGTGCACAGCTATCAACCTTGAACCATCAAGAGCAGGTCAATAACACAACAGATTTGGAATGATGCATGTCCACGTGCATGTGTATATACGTGTATTATGAATTCATAACTGTAGCAGCATAATTATGAACGTCTTCGGCCTGTTGGTGTATGAAACCCTTAAACTGCAAACATTACACATAATATGTGAAATAAAGAATGGTACAAGTGTTTACGTCGTTACGGTAACAAAATTAAAGCATAAGATTAGGCTATAGGACACGTCAATCATTATTATAATCATACTGGTAAATCTGTCAACTGCCATTTGCTAAAATAACGTCTAAATGAAGCGAATTGTGATCAGACTGTTAGAATATGATTTCATCCCATTGATGTGAAATATCCACACACGAACAATAGCAGAGAAACATCTAGTATGTAGCTCGGTGGCTAATATACTCTACTGTCACGCATGTTGGCCTACGGAGCAAAGTGAAGTATTTAACATCACAAATTACTTTAGCTGGAGGAGTTATAAGACACCAAAACATCCCCTCAAGCTGAAGTTCTTGTTGACGTACCTTCCGCAAATATGTCAATGCCGGGTGAAATCAAAACAGTTTGCAGTCGCCTCTAAACACAGCACTCACGTTGTGAAGAGGATGGCGCCATCCACAGTAGCGACTGTCGCACTAAAATGACGTAAAAACATATTCCAAACATTCATTTGAAGTGATTATTTCATTTTGTGTCTAAGCCCCTTTTATAATGTTTGGATTGTAATTTGAATTCCATCTTGTTTAAATATTGTAGGTTTTCTTAATAAACTATTAACTAGCCGAAATAATAACAAAATAAAGTGATTATAAAGTTCGGTTATCTGAGAAAAAGGTTGCTGTATTGAACTTGCCCTTTGTAGATATTAAATAGAGGAACTATGACGAAGAAGGTTATATGTGTTTTTTATTAATAATATGTTTTTTACTGGCCAAACATTTTATCTACAAATGTAGATTTTTTTAAGTCCCTGTTTGTTGTCTTTAAGAATTATTTGGTAACATCTAAAATCCCTGTCAAATATTAAGAATAAAAAGCTGGGATTTTGTGGGATTTAGTTGATATATTTAATATTTAATAATATAATATTTGTTATACCCCTGTGATAATTTTCTAGTGATATTGCTGTTGTTTTGTTTAGAAAGTTATTATTTATTATTTTGAGCTTGTGCATATATTTTTGTTTTTATTTTAGTTTAGCATCTATATTAGTATGTTCTCCATATTTTTGGTTTTCTTAATAAACAATGTGATTATGAAGTTAAATATAGCCTAATATGAATTCTGTGGAATTTATGTGGAGAAAACTTTGGGTGTGTGGTAGGCATTTGATGATGATTTGTATGAAAATAGCCTATATATGGACAGTTATTAATTATTTTTGGTAAATATCATACACTTAAGAAAAAATAAGCACTTTGCAAACAAATTTCTCGTATTTTATAAATGAGCCTATGGAATTGCAATTATGTAACGATTTTCCCTCTATGTACGTACGTTGTTATTTTGACTATACAAATACCTCTTTTATGTTTTCTTACAGTTTTGAATAGGCTACCTGATAATAAAAATAATAATTCTTTAGTGAATACATGTTTTGTATTTTAGTTTGCATAATTTTGAAAATTTGTAAACACATTGTTCTTTGTACCAAAAAAGATTGACTGTTTCTACATTATATACAGTATCAAATTCAGAATATTAGATGACACATGATTGTAGTTGCATCTATTGTCCAGCAGATGACGCACAACTACCACAGTAGGTGGCTCTGAAGGCAAATGCAGTCTATGGTAAAGTATGCACTGACCCAAAATCACCCCTAAAGGCACTGGGTGTGTTTGTGTTAGGGTTTGAGTCGTCTTGCATATTCAGACTATTGACTAACAGACTGTGGGTGGTCTAAGGATGTGCTTGGCTCAATGATAAGCTACAGAAATATCGTTATGAGTCAGTTTCGCTATTACTATACCTGGCAAAGAACATCAGATTGAATATTGTGAAAAGATAATTTACACCCTAGAGATTAAAGATTAATATTTACACCTTAGAATGGACCTTTATGGGGGGGATAGTTTTGCTTGTAGCCATATAAAAACACTCTAAAAAACACAAATACTTGAATTTCATCAATTACTTGAAATAAACTATCAATCTGAACAACCATGAAATCAAGTAAATATCAAATACAAAAGTATTTGAAATAATGACTATTATAATATAATTGTTATTATAAAAAAATAAAAACAATAATTATGTTAAATGTATTATTATTAATACCTTAAGGATATTACACAGCTCTATACTTTCTATACCATTACTGGGGGTTGTCCCAACATTTCATTTCTGACATTGAATGATATGAAAAAATGACTATGTGATAAACCACAGCTTGTTTTTAGCAAAAAGTGTGTAAAGTCCCTTTTTTTCTGTAGAAGTACATGTGGGTAACTAAATCACAGCATCACAAAAGATTTCCTGTCTGAACGGTTCCGTGCTGAAAATACAATAGGCTTTGTTGAGCTTGATGACATGACTATTATCATATACACTATGTTACATAAAGTTAATTAATTTATCAAAGATGCAAGGGAAAAAAATCTAGATATAGATGAAAGAAAGAAACAGATGTTTTGGAGAGAAAAAACAAATGTCGTGTGGCTCCATGTAATACTACTCTTTTAATTCCTACTATTTATTATAGCGGAAAAGTTGAAAAATTATGGTCACACTTTAAATTGGGGTCCAATTCTCATTATGAACTAATATTAACTACGACTTTTGCTTCAATAAACTCCTAATTACTGCTTAATAATAGTTAAGGTAGGCTTATATGTTGGTCATGCAAAATAAGGCATAGGCTAATATGTTCTTTATACGTAGCCTACTAATAAACAGCCAATATCCTAGTAATATGCATGCTAATAAGCAACTTGTTAATAGTAAGAACTGGACCCTAAGTGTTAGGCTACCAAAATTATATATTGCCATGCCATGAAGAGTGAGCAAAGGTTTCGCTCAGACAAAACGTTTAACTGTCATGGCACTTGATGCTGTCTTTAATTTAAAAGATTGAATTTCAGAGACTCAGCGGTTCCTCGCGTTGCCCAGATGTGCTTTTTTACGAGCAGGTTTGTGGGTTTTTCATGCTTTAATGGTCAGCGGGGACCTCGCCAGTAAGTGTCCGGTCCGGCCCATGGCAACTTCGCGAGAATGCCCAAGTTCAGCAGAACTTACTATGTGAAGGCAAATGCTGCCCAACAGACTGAGAACTGATGAGATCAAATTGATCTCGCTAATAATCTAACTCTATTATGGGGCGCCAGCCTCTGGTGACAGGAGACACGTGTTTCTCCGAAGTAAATCCTTCCATAAACAGAGCGACTCGTAAAGCAAAGCCACGAATACCACATTTGCTGAATGTCACTGAACTCAAGTAACCCAGTTTAAGGTGAGACCATCACACTCTCAGCCAATCAGAATCAAGGCAGAATCATGCTGCTTCTGTGGACCAATCAACGCCCTGCATTTATTTTCTTCTAGCTCGCATTATCGCTGTAATTACTATTTTAGTAGTTCACTTCACACCCACAGAAACGGTTAATGTACGAGAAGAGCTTTGTTAAGCCGCCTCTCTTTTTTTCTTTCATTGCTTCATTTTTTTTCTTTCATTCTTTCATTTTTCCTTCATGGAGTGCCCAGCATTGACTAAACAAAGCAACAGATGCAATACATCATAAGTTTTGCAGATTCTATCTATCTATCTATCTATCTATCTATCTATCTATCTATCTATCTATCTATCTATCTATCTATCTATCTATCTATCTATCTGTTTGTCTGTCTAGCTGGCTATCTATCTATTTGTCTGTCTGTCTGTCTGTCTATCTATCTGTCTGTCTGTCTGTCTGTCTATCTATCTGTCTGTCTGTCTGTCTCTTGTCTGTCTGTCTGTCTGTCTGTCTATCTATCTGTCTGTCTATCTGTCTGTCTGTCTGTCTGTCTGTCTCTTGTCTGTCTGTCTGTCTGTCTGTCTCTGTCTATCTATCTGTCTGTCTGTCTGTCTCTGTCTATCTGTCTGTCTGTCTGTCTGTCTGTCTGTCTGTCTGTCTGTCTATCTGTCTGTCTGTCTGTCTGTCTATCTATCTATCTGTCTATCTATCTATCTATCTATCTATCTATCTATCAATCATTCTATCTATCTGTCTGTCTATCTATCTACTTTGTGAAACACTTCTGCAGAACTTCAGAATAGGCTGCATTGTGTACTGTTCCACAATGAAATCTCCTAAAACAATAAAACACTTGTATGTATGCATGCATTCCAACAAGTGCAAAATTGTTCCCTCGTAACTGAGCGTTCTTGAGAAGTCTGCAGTTTCCATGCCATTTTTCAGATGAGAAAGCTGGCTGTAACCCTGTAGTATTTCACTGTCCCACCGCGCTGGGGTGAGAATGGGCATTCTCCCTTTGATGTCTGTGGGAAAAGTCTATCTTGAGTAGGATTTAGGCCCTTGTGATTTACAGTAAAGAAAAGAGGAGTCATAAGACAATGATTTGACCCCCAAACATCACTTACTTTGAACATGATTCATAGTGATTTCTTCTTTACCATCTTATCACTTTTCTGTGGATTTCTGGGGGAGTTAATTAGATCCAGAGCTGCAGTCATTTATTCAGAAGGAACTCTGGGTGAAGTATGACTGTTGGATCATGTTCTTTGGCTCTTTGTAAAGTGAAAGACAATGTTTGTATTTCCTGACTCACATTTACAGCTAAGAGGGTATTTTTCTGCAAACTTTTTTCATGCATTTCTGAATACTGTGTATACTTTTCCCAAATTCTTCCCACAATCGAAATTTGACACACTCTTTCAGCAAGCACTAAAACCACAGAAGCATTTCAAACATTTCAAAATCAGCTCATTCCACTATATCATTCACACTCATCAAACATGCAAGAGTAATCACACATTTTGTAAAGTTTAAAGTTTAGTAAAGACATTTTACAGGAAGTCCAACATATAAGAAACGACACCCTCATTTCAAATGTACATATCTATATACATATTCACATGTAAACATATAGATACTCTGTGTTATTGTGTTAGATACAGTATCAAACCTTTGGTGGCATCTGCAAAATGTTGCAGGACTTTGATGAAATCATTAAGAAAAGGGGAAACTTTCTTTTACCTCCATCTTGTTAAAAGGTCATTCGTAGGTGGATGTAAAACATATGCCTCTAGTCGACACAGGTTTCTTAAATTAACCAAAGGTGTTAATCGCATCTTCTACCGGATACTCCTACATACTCATCAACCGTGGGCATGTGCCACAGAATCTGAAAACCAAAACTTCTTAAACAAGATATATCTACACTGTAAAAAAAAAAAATCCCTGTAAAGTTTACGGTAAAAAAAGCAGCTGTGGAGGATAAATCAAAGCTCATTACAAACAGCTTTTCCACAAGCTGAGAAGGACAATACTAATATATAGAAGGTGCACACAGTGTCATTCACACAAACACTATCATGGTAACACACATGAAATTTTAAAATACAATAAACATTAATTTAATAACATTAGATGTAACATAAAACCCTAATGTATATAACTAATTAGAAAAAACTAAGAAGAAATAAAATGTGTGTCACGCAGGGAATTGTGAGAATGTCAATTGTGGGAACTGTAAATTTAACGGTATTTTACCGTAAAATTACTTTAAATGTACCGTTAGATCTATTACAGTTATTCACCGTATATAGTACAGAAACTTTCTGTAAACCAATTAACTGTTTTTCACCGTAGCATTTTTACAGTCTTTTACCGTTAAAATCATGGTCATTTATTGTTCCATAACCTAACAATTTTTTTTTGTCTGTCTCTTTCTGTCTCTCTTACAGTTTTTTTAACGTTTTTGAAAGAACATTAAAAACAACATTGATAATAATAATAATAAATGTTTCTTGAGCAGCAAATCAGCATATTAAAATGATTTCTGAAGGATCATGTGACACTGAAGACAGGAGTAATAATGCTATATATATATGTCATCAATAAGAAATACAATGACAAAATGATCCACAGTGTATTGAGAAACGTGCGTCAGCTATTGTAAATACACTATAATTTCTGGTTCCAGTTACCTATGCTATCTTTTTGCACATTATGCTTCGTTATTATGCTTTCAGGCATTCCACGGGTACCTGAGAAATTCCTGAAATGTTCTGTTTCTGTTAGGTATGATTTTGAACGTGCATTTCAGCGAGATCAGTTATAGTACACAGACCTGCCCCTGTTGCATTCATGGTTAAATGCCTTACTGAAAGTGATTAAGCAGGGTTTTCATTATCAGTATACTCAGGACTTCCTTTGCCACCCACTATACTGGAACTGAAACTTTCCTATTATCTCTAATTCAACTTTAGACATTTGATCCGTGCAGTTACAATGCATTTTTTCTTATTGTTAGCAATCCAGTTTCTGAAACAATTTCACCATTAAATGTTGATTACGAAGATGCATAGTAGGCCTGTTAATCTAAATCATGCCAAGACATCTTCTATTCAAAAGGCTTTCTTTTAACATTTTTATTGTCCTCCACTTGTTTCCCATGAGAAAGTCTCACAGAACAAATGGGACTAACAAGTTTAATGTAGTTTTATAAAGCCTGTGAGACTCCATTCATTTGAATGAACAAAGAGATGGTTTTGAATCTGGTATTGTTCAGACTCACAGATAGATCTCTGTAACACTGTCGACTGCAAGATGTTTCACACATAGAATCTGGATGATTGTTGCTTTGTTAAGGCATGAAGAAATACAGGATTTTGAAAGATGCATTGCCGACATAATAGCCTTTACTGACTCTTGTCACAGGCGTGGTACATAAAGTAATAAGCCATAAGACGCTGTTCATTACAAAGATTGTAACACAGGTAAGAAGATTCACATTGTAAAAACCTAAAAGCATGCTTATGATCTGTTTAATTCATAAAATATCATTAAAATGAAAAATGAATTAAAACATAATGTATTCACTGTCACCCTTGATGTTTGCGCTCACTATTGAACCCCTAGCCGACTCGATCAGAACAGATCAATCAATTGAATTACATAGGAGAATCACAGGAAAGAAGCTCAGGAAATAACCACGCTTAACATAAACAATACTAGACAATGAAACAAAGGAAACTGAGGGCTTAAAGGGTTAGTTCACCCAAAAAGGAAAATAATATCATTAATTACTCACCCTCATGCCGTTCCACACCCGTAAGACCTTTGTTAATCTTCCGAACACAAATTAAGATATTATATTATGTCATAATATATGACATTTCCTCTCTCAAGATCCATTAATGTACTAAAAACATATTTGAATCAGTTCATGTGAGTACAGTGGTTCAATATTAATATTATAATGCGACAAGAATATTTTTGGTGCACCAAAAAAACAAAATAACAACTTATATAGGTGATGGCCGATTTCAAAACACTGCTTCAGGAAGCTTCGGAGCGTTATGAATCAGCATATGGAATCATGATTCGGATCGCATGTCAAACCGCCAAACTGCTGAAATCACATGACTTTGACGCTCCGAACCACTGATTCCACATGCTAATTCATAACACTATATATATTCATAACACTATATAAGTCGTTATTTTGTTTTTTTTGGTGCAACAAAAATATTCTCGTCACTTTATAATATTAATATTGAACCACTGTACTCACATGAACTGATTTAAATATGTTTTTAGTACCTTTATGGATCTTGAGAGAGGAAATGTCATTGCTCCCTGTAGGCCTCACAGAGCCATCGGATTTCAACAAAAATATCTCAATTTGCGTTCCGAAGATTAACCAAGGTCTTACGGGTATGAAACAACATGAGGGTGAGTAATAAATGACAGAATTTTCATTTTTGGGTGAACTAACCCTTTAAATACAATCAACTGAACAGAAACAGGCACATAGAACTAATTACCAAGGAAACTAGGGAACACAGGCAAACCAGAACAGGGAAAACTAAACCAAAACTGAGCATACATGTTACAGCATCTTCAGTAGGCCTACCTCTTCTCGATATTATTAATACTTTCAGTACTGTCTCAGGATATAAAATCAATTTAAACAAGTCTGATGAAAAAGATGCCAAATGTTAGTCCTTCACTTACATTTAAGTGGTCCCCTGGAAGATACTTTGTAAGCACTGTATTCAACAATGTAAACAAAGACAACTTTAGACATTTGATCCGTGCAGGTACGATGCATTTTTTCTTATTGTCAGCAATCCATTTTCTGAAGCAATTTCACCATTAAATGTTGATTATGAAGATACATAGTAGGCCTGAGACCAAGACATCTTCTATTCAAAAGGCTTTCTTTTAACATTCTTAATGTCCTCCACTTGTTTCCCATGAAAAAGTATCACAGCACAAATAGGACAAAGTTTAATGTAGTTTAGTAAAATTAACCTAACCTCTTGGTTAGGTAGAGTGGCTCTTATGAAAATGATTATCCTCCCAAAGCTCCTGTACCCAATTCACATGATCCCTATCCTGTTCTCTAAAAAGGGTTTAAAAGATATGAATGGCTGGCTCAGTTCCTTTACCTGGAGCAAGGGTTCCCAAACACATTCCTGGAGCCTCTCCAGCACTGCACATTTTGCATGTCTCTTTTGTCTGACACACCCATTTCAGGTCTTGGAGTCTCGACTAATGAGCTGATGATCTGAATCAGATGTGTTTGATTAAGGAGACATGGAAAACATGCAGTGTTGGGGAGGTTCCAGGAATGTGTTTGGGAACCCCTGACCTGGAGCAAGCGCAAACCAAGGCTTAAATTCTCTGCACTACAGCTACCAGAGTCGATGGGAGGAATGGATTTGCCTAATATTAAGCTATACCAGTGGACAGCACATCTAAAATATGTTTCAGATTGGGTTGCTCTAGATAACCCTTCTACATGGTTGGACCTTGAACAATCATTGTCAAAACTTCTTCTTGTGGATTCATTATTTAAAAAAAAAAAAAAATTGAAATCCATATTGGAGAATTGTGATAACCCTGTAACTGTAAATGCACTTAAAGCATGGTGGACTGACTGTTTGATGTTTCGAGGGAAGAGTTTTTGCTCTCACACCAATTGTGAACCATCCAGACTTCCCTCCAGGCAGATCTGATGAAAGGTTTAAATTTTGAGTGATCAAGGTATTAGTCGGCTTATGGACTTTTTGATGAAGAAGGTTTGATGTCTTTTGAGGAGTTGATACAGCAGCACCAATTATTAAAGCAGGACTTTTTTGTTTTTTACAGATTAGAAACTATATTCTGAAAGATACCTCATTATGTAACAACAGTAGTCTGTCTCTTATAGAAAAACTGAGGGAAGTGTAGTTGTGAATAATAGACTTGCTTGGGAGAGGGGACTTTTTGTCTCAAGTAAAGAAGAATGGGGAAGTACTTGGAAATATGCTAAAATATACAGTTGAGCTCAAAAGTTTACATACCCCTTGCAGAATCTGCAAAAATGTTAATCATTTTAACAAAACAAGAAGGATCATGAAAATTGCATGTTATTTTTTATATATGTCCTTAATAAACTATTTCACATAGCAGTTGTTTACGTAAAGTCCACAAAACAAAATAATAGCAGAATTGATAAAAATGACCCCATTCAAAAGTTTACATACCCTTGATTCTTAATACTGTGTGTCATTACCTGGATGATCTATGACTGTTTTTTTGTTTTGTGATGGTTGTTCATGAGTCCCTTGTTTGTCCTGAGCAGTTAAACTGAGCTCTGTTCTTCAGAAAAATCCTTCAGGTCCTGTAGATTATTCAGTTTTCCTGCATCATCTGCATATTTGAACCCTTTCCAGCAGTGACTATATGATTTTGAGATCCATCTTTTCACACTGAGGACAACTGAGGGACTCAAACACAACTATTACAAAAGCTGCAAACATTCACTGATGCTCCAGAAGGAAACACGATGCGTTAAGAGTCAGGGGTGAAAACTTTTGAACAAGAAGTTGATGTGCAAGTTTTTTTTATTTTGTTTAAAGAACATATTTTCCCAGAAGACAAAAAAAAGTACAATTTATTCTGTTCATCCAATTCAAAAAGTTTACATCCCCGACTCTTAATGAGTTTCCTTCTGGAGCATCAGTGAATGTTTGAACCTTGTTTAATACTTGTGTTTGAGTCCCTCAGTTGTCCTCAGTGTGAAAAGACGGATCTCAGATCACAGTCACTGCTGGAAAGGGTTCAAATATGCAAAAGATGCTGGAAAACTGAATAATCTACAGGACCTGAAGGATTTTTCTGAAGAACAGAGCTCAGTTTAACTGCTCAGGACAAACAAGGGACTCATGAACAACCATCACAAAACAAAAAAACAGTCATAGATCATCTTAACTTAAACTTAAAAATACTTAACTTCTTAACTTAAAAATTTCTTAACTTAACAATCCATTGCCTCAATTTTTTTTGAGTTTTGCCAACTTATTTGGGTTTACAGTGCAGAGAATAATGCATGTGCTACAAGGAAGTGTTGGTAGAGCCAGGTGAAAGAATGACTCAATCTGACCTGTAAGGAGTGTTAACATGAAGTTAGGCTTTAGATACAGTTGGAAAAAAAAACATGATAAAAGCACAAAATATCCTTAAATATAGACTTTTGAAATTAACACCATTCTGGAAAATATAATCAATCTTCACCATAAGAAAGATCTAAAGCTGTGCTCAGGTAAGCAGGTCCAAGAAATTGGTGAGGGGGGAGGGGGCAGCTGTGATTCCCAGAAGTTTATAGAGGAATTAAATGTTTGCTTGTTTGTACTTGACTTATTGAAAACAGCATGATGCATGACTGTTACACAGATACACAGTTTCGAGAAAACCGCTCAGGCAGGTTCAATGAACTGAAGAAACTGTGGGAGAAACATCCTCAAATAAATTACTATTTCGCAAGAAAAGTTACTGCCATACTTTCACTGTATTTAAAAATGATGAACTCTTTTTTGTTGTTGTTATCTCTTTAGTAAATAAAAAATATTGGAAACATTATATGTATAGAGGCACAAGGATAAAAGAATTTTTTGCAAAAATCCATGTGTAATTCTCACACCCATACTGACATTCATGTTCATTTTCACACACCCACATTCCAAAATTTGTTTTACAAAAGACGTCATTGCCATACTTTCACTTGGCCATTTTTTATTTTTTAATAATAATAATAATAATAATAATAATAATAATGACAAGTGATAAACTGACTGTCTTAAAAATGATGAAAGAGTAAAAGTGATGAAAGTTCACCCCCTTCTTACAGGAAATGAAAGATTTCTCAAAAAGCTGTTTTTATTGGCATTTTCAATTAGTTTTAACAAAGAACTTTAAAGGCTCAACAATTCATAATATTTTATTCTAAGCCAGTCTAATGATGGCTAGACACTGTAATGAACATTTCAATGAACTGGTTTAATTTAGGTTTTGATGCAAATGGTAAATGGTTTTTGATGGTATTATTATTATTATTATTATTTAAATAAAAATGCCCCTAAAATTAATTAGAAAATAAAATTAATTTTAAAAAAACATTACAAAAGTTATGGTCTTACACAGATTGTGGTATATAAAACACATGGAGATATAATACACTAATGTGAATGATATAATCTGTCAGTCTTATCAGAAAGTTGAAACCAGTGTCAGATAATAGCTATTTCCTTTCTCTTATCACCACATTTACAACTTAATGAGGTGATAAGAGTCATGTTAGGGCCACCTAATTCTTTTTTTTATTTATTTATTTATTTTTTTGCTACTGTATGTTAAATGTGTTGCGGAAATTTCATTTTGGCACTGTAATATCTGGGAGAAGATCATAAAGAAGATGAATAACCCTTCATCAATTCTTCATGGACTTTCTGTCTTGATTCTGCTTTCTATTGGGCCATATGTAACTGATTCATTTTAATTTTTAAAATTTTCCAAAAGCATCCAAACACAATTTGGGGTCACTGTTTAATTAAGTTTATTACCCGATACAGGTTATTATCGTTAACTAAAACTAACTATTAAAACATTTCTGTTAATTGAAATCAAGCTGAAATAAAATAAAATAAAATGTTCAGTTGAAAAACTTGAACTTAAAGAAAATTAGAAATGTTGCCTTGGCAATAAACTGAAAGAAGTTAAACTGGAAATAAATAAAAACTAAACTAACTAAAACTAAAACTGAAATAAAAATAAATTAAACCTAAATAGCAATATATATATATATATATATATATATATATAATAAAATGACAAAAGCACATAATGAAATTAATAAATATTAAACTAAAATTAACATAAAAATTATAAAATAAAAGCTAATTCAAAATATGAATAAAACTAATAAAACTTAAAATAACACTGCAATACAGAAAGATATGCTTATAATTCTGTGATATGAATGTGTAAATAAATTTCCATTTGGGACAGTTATTAAAAGATTTTTAATTTGAATGTGATAGATTTGAATATGATTCTAGGTCATACTGTAACGTGTAGTCTGCTTTGGTTTCATTTTCACTGGCTGTGTCCGAAATCGCATACCCTCTTAAGTACTATTTTGAATAAATAATTACTTCACGACCGCTAAAAAAGTATGTTCTAGTATGAATGTATGTAGTATGAATGTAATCCGGACGTACTACATTCGCACATTATCATGTGACCTACCAGCGACTGTTATGTCACTTCACTGCCATTCACAAATCCTTTCCCGTGGCCTCATGGGATAGTAAAGTGTCCATCGTATGCAGATTTCAGAATCTCACCTGAAGTAGTAGGTCATCTGAGTACTTTTTGCCTACTCTTTTTTGAATACTGTGAATTCGGACATACTTTTTTGTCACATACTGTTTTTCACCTATACTATATAGAAGAGACGTATGTGATTTCGGATGCATCCACTGTGCTCTGTTCCTGTTTTGCCTGCCTGAGGTCATTTTCCCCACACCTGTTTGTTCACTTTGATTACATTCCCCAAGCCTTTAGTTTCCTTAGTTCTGTGTCCGGTGTCATCAGTGTTAATGTGGATAAGTTATGTTCTTCCTGCTATCTCCTGAATGTTCTGTGTAGATTTAATGAAGAAAATTTTTTGTTTCCCTATTCCTTTCATCGTGTGCTTCATTACAACCACCAAACGTGACACATGCATCACAAAGAGTAATGATTAATAAGGTGATCAGTAATCTCCTTCATACTTTGTTTGGCACCCACATATATTGAGCAATAGGTAACGTGCCAAGTTGGAGTACTTCAGTAGCATTACGACCAGTCAATCAATATATGTTGTGTACACATTCACAGGTTTGAATAGCAATGAGAACTGGTGTTTACTTGGCAGATATTTTTGGCAGGTCAGTTCTGCTATGGGCACAGCTGGACAACACCTCCTCTGGATGTGTTTGCACAATGGCAGCCGCATGACGCAACAAAGCATTCAAAGAAGGCTGAATGGAACATTCTGCACTCTGCCATCAAAGGGTACAGTCATGCAGCATGTTCTGCTCATAACCTTATAATCACACGAGCACTGCATGCTTTGCCAATTACAATAGGCAGTCCTAACTTTATCTTAAGGGTGCTGGAAATGGTCTGACTGCTGACATATGTGACATGCGTGCTGCTTGTTGAATTGTAAACTGATTTTCCACTGTCACGGGCTAAACAATTCTTGTTGCTTAACCGTTCCATTCCATGTCGATCTGGTCCAGTCAGTATATGGATATGGTTTCATTTTTCACTCTGGGGCTGATAACAGAGCTATTTAGAATGTAATGTAAATGTGTCAGTCATTTCCTTGATAAAGCAAGAGTTACAGACGTATGTGATGTAAATAGTGACCGCGTTATGGAGGATGATCATATATTTCTTTTAATTTTCTTATTATTAATAACTTGTGTTTACGTCGCTCAAATAGTGCACTTGGACAGCTACAGAGAAACTGGCAGCCAGGCAACAGACAAATGACCAATCCTGAGTGGCGACATCACTTAGGCCCTGTTTACACATTGGTCGATCAGATCACAATTGGACAACACTAAATACAAGTAAATGGGGTCTAAAACGTTTTGAGCTTGTACACTTTTGACCACTTAGAGGTAGTCGAAAACACATTGACCGGATTGCTTTCGTAGTGTAGACGCTCATGTGGTCAAATGCATTCAAACAGCCACAAAAGACCACCTACTCTCTGTCTACTGACTAATGCGTAAACATTATGGGAAGTGCACTAGACAGACGGGATTTAAACTTTATCGGCTGAAGAACCAAGTTTGGTTTGAAGACGAATAACATACCAAGCACAGTGTTCTCTCACCATTCCTGATTTCTAACACACACTTAGGGGAGAGCGGGGTAAGTTGTCACACTTTTCACACTGTCTAACATTTACTGAGCACCATACATCACAATGGTATAAATGTCATACCAAATGAAAGAAGGAAGTCTTGGGCACATATGTTGTATTCATTACATTTTCATATCTTATCTCCTTACGGAGTTGTAGACTGTTGAATAGAGAATGTGCACTTGTGACAATTTGCCCCATCAGCGGTTAAGTTGTCACACTAGATTATCTAAAAATAAGAACGCAACTACTTAATTGTGATTATTGATTTTAATTTTTAAATTCAAACCAGAACTGGAAATATAAACAATCATGCCTAGAGAATTTAGAAAAACAATTATTTCAGTTCAAACAATACACATTTCAATCGAAACACATTAAGTGGGAAGACCACTTTACTTTGAACTTTAAACTCAAACGTTCTCTGGCTTGCACATAGATCCATGATAACTGAATGGAATGCTGCAGATAACTCGCTTAACTTAACATGTTTAACCTCTGAACAAAACAGATGCCCTGTATCTGACTAATCAGACTCATCTTCAGAGTCACAATTCTGGCACACATAAATTGCCTGGCCTGAGGTGCAAGCATCATGGGCACATTTGTTGCATTTTACACATTTTACCTAGGTCTCTTTTGGACGACTGTTTGAAAATGGCTCCACACAGACAAGGCAGAAGCACTCTTTATGATCAGATGATGACTCTTTTATGATTTTTCTTCTTTTAGCTGCCTTGTTCTTCGTAGGTCCAGATTTTGACTCCCCCTTGCTTCCCTTTCTTTTGAAACAGCTTTTTGCTAGATTCAGCCTTATTCTTTTCTATTTCTAGTTGCTGCTTCACTGGCGTGTCAGTAAGAATTGCTGAGCAGAGTTGGTGCTGGGGCCTGGCAGAGCAGAGTTGGTGCTGGGAGCTGGCAGGGCAGGGTTTTGAATGGGGCGATCTGTGATGTAGGATGGTGCAAACTCGGTTTCCAGAAATACATCTCTGTTGTAAGGTTGAACCCCAGCCACCCTAAAGCCAGCCTGAATGTTCAAGGGGGTTGCAGCCAGAGGATAGGCAATTGCCACAATCCCAGGGGTAGTTCCTCATCCAGGCATCACACATGCTGTTGATGTGCCTCTTTAGTGGCAAATAAATTACAATATCAAATGTTTTTTGAGCATGTTCTATGTGTTTATTTGTACCCAAAGTCATTGAGACAACTTGCCCCAAACTGACATGTGTGCTAATGTTGGCTAAATCTCAAGGTTAGCTCAACATAGCACATCAGCTAAAGTATCAAAAGACACGTTATTGTCTCCTCTGTTTTGTGCAAAATAATAATTTTTAACATTCATACCTAACAAAGTTGTATTGCATTAAAAATTAAAGTGCAAATTTTAGCAAAAAATAAAATAAGCCAAAAAATAAGAAAATTTTGCTAACCTCAGATTAGAGCAATCTTGACCACATGTGAACAGTAAGTTGACTATAGAAGAAGAAGTCACACAAAGTGGCTATTTGATTTTTGAGATAGAACCTCTAGTGTTGGAGTTACGAACAGTGTGACAACTCACCCATGTGACAACTTAGCCCGCTCTCCCCTACTGTACAGCGTCTGCCGTGGTCTTGCGGCTGTCAGAGCAGAAACTAAAACTGATGCTCTCCATATGTTTTTCCGTCATGCGCGTTCATGAACAGTGAGTGAATTTTCTCTTTGTCTTTGTTATTTGATTAATCTTATTATCGACGGCAGCAGGAATTTTAGGCTGCCTTCACTTTAAGAGCTGCACTGATCCAATATACTGTTGTGCGTTTTCTTTGTCAACTGTTTACGTTTACTTAAGACATAACCAACTGTGTTTACGAGAATATTTTGACATATTTTTGTGTCTATTATTTGTCCGTTCAAGTGCAAAAAGATGCGAAAGAGAACTCAGTTCAGTATCACGCCCATTCAGTACGAGAGGCGGCTTTCTGTGTGCATGTTTTGGATGTGTGCAGAAAACAATGCACCAGTCTTCTTGCGCTCGAATATTTTAAAATCACATTAAAATCACTTTTTCTGTCTGCACGCTTTAGATGTGTGTGCAGCACAGAAAGTCAGAGCGGTACTTTTTACGCTTGATTGGTTTAAAGTCATATTAAAATACACATAAAGGAATCAATAAGTGGAATAACAAGTATGCCTATTCAATTCAAAATCACAGTTTTCGAATACCTCTTGTGATTTTGGATTGTTCTGCTGATGAAACTCCTCAAAAATATCTTTCCACGACATTTCAGTAGACAAAAAAAAAAAAAACTATCTATCTATCTATCTATCTATCTATCTCTGACTCATCAATTGATATTGTTTAATACTTGCAGAATATAAGTAGAATCAGGTCAAAGCCCCTGAAAATAAATCCTGGGGGCAAATATCACTGCTTAAGAATTGTAAATTTAAAAAATTTAAAAGTAAATAAAATTTTACACTCTAATTAGCATAGGAGCCATTGTTTTAACCTATAAATAACATCATTTGCTTGGGGATGCAGTGAGAATGTTCCTACTGTAACGTACCAGCATTATCCACTGAAACCACCGTGTCAGATAACAGGTTTTCCTGTCTCTTATTACCTCATTCACATTTATATGCTTGGTGTCTCTTTCCTTTTACATTGTAACTGATAAGTCTTCTGGAAAGATTTCAACATTTCTGAAAAGTTTGTCACCAGAAGTATATCAATGGTTTGGCATTCCTAAAAGCAGCACAGCAGTACATGCAAATAGGTAATCACTCTCTCTCTCTCTCTCTCTCTCTCTCACACACACACACACACACACACAAACAGAACATTGTAAGAAGATTCTAGATCGCTCCTCTGAAGATAAGAAAACTTCTAGTAAAACTCTAGACTACAAATAGTCTGTTTTATTCTTTCTCAAAACAATACTATTAGTATTTATGGTAGTAGATAAGGACTGGTCCCAAGGCAAAGAAGGCAAAGAAAAATTGTGATATAATTTGTGATTCATTGACTCACTGATGCAGGAGACTTGAATATAGCAAGAATCTGAACTTGAACCACATTCATGATACTTTTATGGTGCTTTTGAATCTGTTTGAAGGTTGTTAGCTTCAGTCCACATTGTAATTACAAAGAGCAACTAATAATCTTTATGAATTATTCTTCTGTGTTCCACAGAAGTCAGTCAGTCATACCGGTTTGGAATAACATGAGATTATCTACAATCTGAAGTTGCCAAGTCATTATTTCCATCGCAGAGGCAGTCCCTTAGGACAGGAAATTGATAGACTCAATTGTAGCATATTTTATAACCTACTCAAGTTGCATATACAAATACAAATTCCGCAAACTCCACGTTCAAGTATTCAAAGTGAATTAATAATACTACACCATCCTTTCAAAACACATTTGTTAATAGAATGCATCATACCAGAAACATGTATAAAATGACACAAATGAATTCCAAGTAATTTTATTACAAATTATCATCATTACATTTTATATAAACATTATATACATAAACATGTACACAACAAGGCACAAAATGTGCAACATTTTTACGAAGACAAACAGAGCGGCTCTCTCCATTCTTCTGACCTTAAATAATACTGTGAATTCACATAAAATCCTTCTTTCTATTGAAATCCACAGACACAAACACACATAAAAGTGGTCACCAGGTAACTTGGGAGAGAATTAATTTATGCCTTGGTACAAGGTGTGCATTAGGTTGATAAATAAGCTTGGTTTTTACAGTGCTTTTTTTTCCTTCATAAGTTAAAAACATACAAAAATATATATAACAAGCATTGCGCTGTTAAGAAAGAATTTGAGATCCACAAAACGGTTGTTCTGAATGCAACAATAGAAAACATACAAATATAGTATCAAAAGATGAAGACCTAGAATCTCAAACAATCCAAAACAGCCCACTGGTAGAAAAAAAAAAAAATGCCCTGAGCAAGTCCAGTAACCAGCAATCACCCATCTGAGCTGGCATTTTTGAGCAACACGAGTTGTGTTCTACCCACCAAAACAGATATGATGCCTTATCCCACCAAATGTGTACCAAAACAAACAAAAGTGCTCAGGCCCTGTGCCGCCTTGGGTCCCTGGGTAACAGTGCTTCCTCTCAGTAGTGCAATCTGCAAAAATAAATAAATAAAAATTAATACATACATGTTAAAAGTTAAGTTAAAAAGACAGTTTGGGGTTGCATCTGAATGTACATGTACACAATAATGCAAAATGTGAATAGTAGACATGCATACGTACCGTTTTCTAGGTTTTACTTCCCACCCATCACGGCATTTAACAAATGTAATCTCTTGCCCTGGCGATATCTCAGTCTTTTCAGCACAGAAGGTGAACCTGTGAAAGCAACAATATAACATTAACATACAGTTTAAAAAAAAAAAAAAAAAAAAAAAAAAAGTCATTTCACAAATTTCGCAACTAATGAGTACCAAGATAAGACTTACTTCTTCTGCGTTTCTCCTGCTTTGACTCTGATCCTCCGAACCTCCAGAACTTTGTCCTGTGTACTCGACCAGGACCAGAATGATGACCTGAAGTGTTTCAATACAGATGACCAAGAATCAGAAGGGCCTTCCCAGCGAAGTGAAATTTTTAACAGATCACCGATGTCCTCTTCCGTGAAGACGAGAAATGTGTTTGTGAGGTTTAGACCAACTCCCTCAGCACTGTGAAAAAAAAAAAAAAAAAAAAAAAAAAAAAAAAAAAAAAGATTTTAACCTTACTGAACTTGCTTTCATATTCAAAAGAAGCCATATTAACTGGTAAACATCATTTATTGGAGAATATTTTTGCAATATAATTTAATCATGAGGTGCTTACATGTCTACACTGAGGTTACTGGTATCATTGTGGGATCCGTGTAGTTTGACGTAGAAAGTGGGCTCTGAATCATCTGCACTCTTCCTGTCAAACACATGCATCTTCATCTGATAGTGGTAACCTATAAAATAACCAGTTCAATATTGCAACAAGCAAATAGAACATTTCAGTGACTCATCATTACTGAATGCAACTTAGAAACAAAGAACGCTGTAATTACTCACCGCCAAAAGGCGTGTCTGCGCGAGTTTTCAGGTACATCTTGCTGTTTCTCCTCTTACGCATTTTCTTGGCATTGTAACCAATGCTGTTGCAGCGGTTCTTCCTGCAGCTGAGACAAATGCCCTTCTTGAAGCGATCAGGGCCGGTACATTGAAAGGCGTAGCTGACATGATCCTTGTTCATGAGGGAGTCCACGAAGAGATGCACTGCCCGCTCATGTTCACACTTCATGATTTCTACAAAGTCTGTGTAGTGATAAGACAGATGTGGTAAAATGACAGTTGGCAACCATGAAGAGAGTTGGAAATTGCTAAAACGGCAACAAAACTGAAGTACTTACTTCCTACAGCAGCAGTGGACAGCACATCTCCTAAAGAACAGCCAGGCTGTACATCCCCACCATTGGGATATACATCAATGTGCCCAATTGGCTCCTGGATCCCAATACTGACTCCCAAAGCTCCCCGTGTGTATGTGTGCAGGACGTCGACAAAGTCTGCATCATCTGGAGAAAGCCTCTTGTGGGAATCTGTCCCCTCGAACATGGGGCCAGCTGGGTCCAAACCTATTCAAAAAGGACAGATATTTAGGCCTCAATGTGTGCAAAAAGACTGAGCAATTCCAAAGCTTTGTTTCAAAAAGTCAAGATGTCCAACAAAGAAAAAAAAAAAAAAAAAAAAGAAAAAAGAAAAAACCTCACCAGTTATACGTCCAATATTTCCATTTACAAACGTTCCAGCATATCCAGCAACATGAGCCCCAAGACTGTATCCAATCATGTGCACGTTCTCAAACTGCAGCTTCTCTTCTTCCTATTAAAAACAGACATACAATAAAGAATATATTAATAATACTAATGATTATTATTATTACCATAAGTTAAGAAATATTAAATAAGAAAAAGGCAATTATATTATTCTATTTACTTATATTTATTGTTATTTGTTTCATGCAACTAAATTTAAAAGGTGAAATTATTAAAGCTAATAATAATTAACTTAATTTAAATAATAAGTAAAATTTATTTGCTTCATCTAACTACATTCAGAGAGTAAAATGTTCTAAAAAGAAATGACTATCCAATAGGTAAATGTTCTAAACTGTAAAATAAAAAAATAAAATTATTAATATTGTTTAAAATAGAATATTTGTTCACTTCTAACTAAATTCAAAAGGTGAACTGTTCTAGAAAAGAAAAGAAATGATGCCACAAGGCTGATGAGAGCAGCTTTGAGATGTAAAAAAGTCATTATGCTTTTTGCACATCATTGCTGTACCATGCTCAATGCCAGCTGGGGCATCTGTGTGCGTGTGTGGGGGGTTAATATGCTTAGCTGCTCATTTACACTGCTTGCATCTTTCCTGTGTAAACTCTAAAGAACCCAGCTTTGATGCATGAATATGTATTATTCCATGAGAGTACCCATAATGCCTTGGGCTAATTCCCGACATTTCAAAACGGAAAAAAAAAAAAAAAAAAAAACAGATCCATCTGGAAAAGACAAATTGTACTTCACCAGGACATCTGCTTTCCTGAGAAAAGATGAATAATACCAACAAAGAACCAACGTACAAGGCCACAAGCAGAGTTTTCACGGTTGCCAGTTCTCTCAAATGCACACAAAGAGAAACAAAACACACCCAGCAGCATGTATAATATAGATGTACCTGGAGCCAATCCAAAAGCGAAGCGATGCTCTTCCCAACTCGGTGGGTATGGTTGACAGCATCAGGGTAAAGTTGGTGGGCAAGGCCCAGCCAATCGACCACCACCACATTAGCCTTGGACTCTCGTCTCTGAACAGCAGCCACCAGCTTGTGCATCCAGTTCTCAAACATCCCACTCATCTGTGAAAGATACCACATCCTTTACCAAACCAGCAAAGATCCAGCAATCACCTGTGAAATTCCAGTATTTGCTTTACATCTGAGAAGTGAATGTATTGCTACACCAAAGAAAGAGCATTTTAGTGGTGTTACACTAGTTTCTGGATAACCTCCATCATTGCTTCAAAGATAAAACATACACTTGGGGTGTCAAAATCTTTAAAAAGAAAAGTCGAATCCAATATTAAAACTAGGCGCATGACCATCTGGAATGTCTCACCGTCCAGCCGTGGATGATCAGAATGGTCTTAACTCTTGCATTGAAGCCACACTCCTCAATGCTTTCCTTTTTCCCAGGTTGAAGGTAACAGCCGTCGTCATCAAGATCCAAAGACTTTCGCATATTGTACTTGATTCGGTCATGAAGCAGCACAGGATCCATCGAACTGTCTTTGGCATCATCTAGAAGGAGCAGTAAAATGATGAATGAGTTTATGTAAAATCTCAAAACTCTACATATAATATTGCAAAGACCAAGTGCTTACGGCATTTCAAAGAGCTTAATTGTTTCATAAGGTGTTGAGCTTGAGTTCATTCATGGCAAGTCTTGTGACAACATCTCGTTTTAATGACTAGCTTGAACAATTGAGCTACTGTAGAGAGAGCAGAACTTAAACTTTTCTATGAACCAGACAGTTGATCATTATAAGAATGTAAGAGTTTACAAACAGTCCACGATGTTTCAAGAGGACGAAATCACGGTGTTTCCTTACTTGGGCTGAAACATTAAAACACCATCAGTTTAACCAATCAGAAATGAGCTAGAGGTGAAATCCCCCTGAAGGAAGTCTGAGTCTTTGCATCTTTGTATATTACTAACGCCTACAAACAGGTGGTTTTTAGAGTTGTTAGCCTGTTTTGTTGCGTGTTAAAAAAAATAAAAAAATAAAAAAAATAATCACATACACACACACGTATGTTTCAAACTTAATGTTAACTTAACATTTATAAAAACATGACAATATTACATAAAATCGAGCAAAAACACAGAGTAACAAATGTTTTAATAAATTCTGTTATAGCACTCCCCGGTATTCCAAACGTTTATTTTTCACAAAAGTTACAGTAATATTGAGCTCTTTTTTTTTGTACCTTTTTAAAAGGGGGAAGTCGTTTAAAAGTCAAACTTGCCAACACAAAGTCACTGCGGTCGACAACGCGGCAGACCAGACCGTTGGTAAAACGTGGACTTATCTGGCAGTTTGTTTAAAAGGCATATCCGAAAGAAAGTGGATTGTCCGGGTTTTTCTCTAGTGAGTCGCCGACACGTCAAAGAAAGCGGACATTTAACTTTCATGTCATTCATTTTATTTTCATTGACAGGTTCATTCAAGTACTAATTTTGAGAATGTGAGACTTAACGTGTTTCTCAACAGTTTGAATGAAACAAGAGTGACTGGTAGTGTTAGCCATTGTCCGTGAAGAGAATGATTGCAAACAGAAATGCTTAAAAATATAAATCAAGGAGGAATTTTGCACACTAATCAGTTAATCACAACTTTTATAATCAGTCAACAGCAATTAAGTTACTTAGCAAACTAAAGACAGTTCTCTTACCTTTCAATGGCGCGTTATCGCCGGCTATGGCACTGAATGAATGGCACAGCATAAAACATAACAAGCAAATTGCAATTCTTATTGATTTCTCTACCATAATGTTCAAAGCTTTAAAATATTTTCGTTATTCTTTTGACAAACTTTAGTAACTGAGGAAGTTTTACGTATTAATCCTTCACTAGGAGGTACCAGGAAAGTGTATGAACCTGTATCAGGTTGCTCATTAGAGTTTTAAATAGTTTTTTTTTCAGTCATCTGACCATCGGCAGATATCTACGACAAAATTCTTTCTCTCTAATTGGTCAAGCCCCTGGAACTACGTTCGAGGGCGTGGTATATACGTTTGAATGAGTAGTAAGTTTGTCAAAGACTGGCACACAATTCTCACGCTACTGTTAACCCTATGCTCCCCGGACTCGTGCACGCTGACGCACGGAGCATACCAAAGTTGCCAGCACTGCACACGACTGTGTGTTTTGTTTACAAATATACAAACGTGGGATGTTTATGTGCTAAAGTCTTTTGGGGTTATTGTTGTTCAGATTTTACAATGTAGGGATGACGGGGCTCTTTCTAGGTTATGCATAAATGGTTGTTTTACCAGTGGTTATTTCAAAAACGTTGTTCAAAACTGTCCTGAATTCTGTCACGCCAAAGTAAAATTACAGTATTATCGTATTTTTATAAACAAATATTTGTAAACTTTTTTTTTTTTTGACTAAAAAGCTGTACTGAATACTGAAAAGCAGTAAAGTTTTGAGTTTTTACCCCAACAATTATATGTAAATATAAAAATTATGTGAATTCCCGTGATTGAGATTAATTTTTATTATATGAGAAGATTAAATATTATCACATTAAAAAAAAAAAAAAAAAAAAACATTAAAAAAAACCTATCTTCCACATTAACAACACTTTTTATCTTCTCAATAATAATATATAAACAGTATTCCCTTTATGAGACTATAAGGTCAATGAGTATTGATTACTGTCTCTTTTTTTCCTTGGGCAGTAATGTTGTAAATTAGGTTTGTTGTCAGCATTTCAAGGAACTTTAAAAAACAAAACTCTGAGAAAAATTCACTGGAGTAAAGTCATTGGAGATATTTTTTAAATTTCCAAAATACATTCACAAGTTGTTTAGGATAAAAGACTAAACTCTTCATCATAGGACAACAAAGGTCTTGTGCGATGAAAAATTATTAGCAACTATTTGCCAGAAGTGTCAAGATGACAAACTTTGCTTTAGATGATTTTGCAAACATATTAGAACAGACTACTGGATGTTGGTGAAATCCAAGTGGGTCATATAGAAAAAGCTTAGCCCCCTCCCTCCATTTATATAGTGGATTCTCTTTTAGAAAACGCCCTGATGAAGCCTGTGCATAGAAGACAAGGGCTGCATACTAAAGAGCTATAGAACTTAACAAAAACACATTATTCATCAGCCATTTTCTGTCTGTGGCATAGAAGTTGGGCGTTTAGACATGTGGACATCAAAAATATTAACCTAGTAACTTAGTGTTTCATCAATTGAACAGGACATGGAATAAATTTAAAGATAAAAAAACATAGACTACTAAATGTAGCATTTTCTGCAACAATTATGCAGTGGGCTTAATTTGATCTCATTTCAAGCTTATAGAATGCGACATATGAATCTGTGCACCAGGGTTATTATAGGTAACTAAAACTGAAACTAAAACCATTTATTTTTTGTTACTTGAAATAAACTTTAACATAAATTGTAAATTTTTTAAAAGTGTAAAAGAAATAAAAATTAAATTACAGCTAAAGACATTTAAAAAAAATAATTAAAAATGAACAAAACAAAATCACAACAAAATTACTAAAACTTTATATATATATATATATATATATATATATATATATATATACACACTCAGTGATACTAATAACACCGCTGTGCACAACACATAACAGATTGCAATCTGCCCTGTTATGTAAGAATATATTTGGGTTAGTGTTATAGGTCAAACACATTTACAAAACTGGATCGTTCTATTTTCCCTATTTTCTTTAAAATCTTGTGTATTTAGCATTATTTTAGAGCAACAGAAATTTTAAAAGTTACTAATCCTATTGTTCCATGCAAGGTGTTATGCTTTGGTAAATGGCCTGAGAAGTGAACCCTGAAGGGCTATTGAGTTTCAACACATAATACCAGATTTGCATTTCCTGAAGGAAAAACTAGTGCTACAAGACAGCAAAAGAAAAGAGTTAAAGTTTAGGTAAAATGATGCAGCTTTCCCACAGTCATGAAAAACCTGGAAATATGGCAGAATTTTAAAATTGTGATTTCCATGTCACGCAAATGATATTCAGAATATAGCCTATATTTTAAGAATATTTAGGCTATATACAAGATCTTTATATCACATGCCTGGCTTTCTGTCTGCTCTGACTCTGTGTGCTGGCTTTTAGATCCGATTTTGCGGAATTTCCTGGTAGGTTTATTAACGTGTATTCAATAAATTATTATTTTGATGTTGGAGTTTTATATCGCAAAGAGACACCAGCATAAAATATGTTTTGCGGCCGTTTTAAGTGTTTAACACAGAACCGGAAATCGTTTTGTTCTTGTTGTGACGCGTCGAGACGCGCGAGCTGTGAGGAGGAGCAGGTGATCAGTTACTATGGCAGTTCCCACTGCATTAACAGTAAATTATACTAGAATACAGACATTAACATCATATTTTCAGCACTGTTGGCGATCAAAACGATGGATTAACCTGAAAACAGTCAACCGGAGAAGCCCTTTTTGTCAGTCTCTAGAAAGGTTAGGACTGTATTTCCCCCCTGGTTCAGATAAACAAAGGCTGTATGCGTTTATAAGCAAAGCACGCGTGTTTTCTTACCGAGCAGCACATAATCCTGTTTTTTGAGCCTGTACCGGTATAGACATGGCATACAGGGCATATAGCCATTGTTCCCGAAGGTCGATTCATTCATCAAATACATTTCGTGCGTTTGGATATTCCGCCACCATGTGGGTGTCATAGACACTGTCAAAGGGATACTCAAGCAGGTTTTTAAATACATTGCAGATGCATTATAACGGTTTAGATTTAGTGGATACTTCTTCCATATGTCTAGCGCGGTGTATTGTTACATATATGTTATGTTTGTCACATAGATACGTTGCCACTGTGGTCTCAGGGACAGAACTTGCTCGGCAGATCCATAAAGAAATCCAGAGTGATATAACTAAACTAGTGGCCCAAGGCAACAGGAGACCTCATCTGAGTGTTATCCTGGTGGGAGATGATCACGCCAGCCACACTTATGTGAGAAACAAAACCCGAACGGCTTCGCAGCTTGGTGAGCAAAACACAAAGTTGTTGTGAGATGTGATTTTACGTTACAATATGAAGCATATTTTAACTAATGTCTTTTTCAAATGGTACTTGTTTAAAAGGCATGTCAAGCAGTACAATCTTCAGGCCATCATCAGTATCTCAGGAAGAGATGTTGGAATTGATCGACAAATTCAACAGAGACAAAAACATCAGTGGGTTGCTGGTCCAACTCCCTCTTCCAGGTATTATGTATAACTGCAAATGGTAAATAGTATTTCTGTAATTATTTGATGATTTTGCCTTACTGTGAAATGCTGTATTGTGAATATGAATAGGATCTTTACTGTATATGAATAGGATCTTTACTGTATTTAGTGAAACAAACAAAGGTGAAAGTGCTACAGTTATTTCCTTTGGTATAATAAAAACACAGCATGCTAAATTTATCTGGTTCATATTTGCAATTGTGAGGAATTTTTTGAATGTATCTCTGTCAGAGCACATCAACGAGAGAGCCATATGCAATGCTGTCGCCCCAGAAAAAGATGTCGATGGATTCCACATAGTAAACATTGGGAAACTCTGCTTGGACCAGAGGTGCATGGTGCCGGCCACAGCAGCAGCAGTGTGGGAAATCATCAGAAGAACGGGTCAGCTTTCAGAGAATTGAGAATCAAATTTTCTTCAAGATGTAAATACAGTCAGTTTCTCAGCCTTCTCATATTGCGTCCACAGCAGAGATGCCATTGGGATGTATATAATTACATTAGTTAGCAGCAGGTGTAACAACAGTATCTGATGTCAGTTTATATTACTTACACATTTGAAAACATTATTTTGCAATTGTATCTGTATTTTGATGGTTTTTCCATGCCATGGGGATTTGTGAAAGTAAGTTATTAATGTTTACTCAAATTCTATTGTCTTTTTTTTTGTTCAGGCATTGAAACAGTTGGAAGAAATGTGCTTGTAGTTGGACGCTCCAAGAATGTTGGAATGCCTATTGCAATGCTTCTGCATTCGGATAGAAACCATGAACGGCCAGGAGGTGAGATTAGTGTAATTTCCATTTTGTTTGTAGTTGCCTGCAGATAAACAGGTGTTTCTTTTATTTTTAATATTGTTTTCCTATGAGTATAAATAAATATATGTGCTGTGGACACACACTCTTGAACTGTAGTTGAAGTTGGAGTTTTGAAGTGCCAAGTAGCTTCCTACAATTCATATTCCGTTATACTTAGTCACCATTAAATCAAAATTGACAAGTTGGAACATTGCAGTAGTTATTATAAATGATTTATCCGTGCACATTAGTATTATTATTATTTAATTCATGTGCCCTCTTTAATCAAAATATCTTCCTCTGCCTCTTGCAACAACATGTCTGCATTTCTCTGATAATGTGTTTAATGGTGCAACCTGTCACTCACATGAGATCACAGCAATAGCAAACTCGGATGTATACGGCACAATAGGGTAGAAAAGACCATACCAACTTTCATTTCATGCCAACTTTAATGTTAACCTGATACACAATAATTTTTCTTGTTACAAGATTCATGAACTTTCAAGTTTAAGAAATTACACCAATAATTACATTTCCCGAATATAAGGAAACTATGTCAGAAAAAGCCCTAGATGTATCTTGCAATGAATTTTTTTCAAAGCTAGCCCTAGTGAAAAATATACTAAAATGTATTTGAAATACATTTATTTTATGCTAAGTATACTACAAATGAATTTACATATTTACGCACTTAATGTAAATACCCTGCAATTGTACTTATGGTATACTAAATTGGTATACTTAAAGTCTGCTAAATTGGAACAACTAATTTTGTACTTAATTATAATTTAGTTATCCAGAAATAGTGCTGAGGTCCAACTAAAGATACACTTGCCATCAAAGATGTTTCGCAGATCGTTTCACTAGATAAGACCCTTATTCCTCGGCTGGGATCATGTAGAGCCCTTTAAAGCTGAACTAAAACTGCAATTTGGAACTTCAACCCACTCAAAAAACTTAATTTCTTTTTGACTGAAGAAAGAAAAACATGAACATCTTGGATGACTGGTGGTGAGTAAATTATCAGGAAATTTTAATTCTGAAGTGAACTAATCCTTTAAGAATATTTGATTTTGCTAAAATGGAACTATTGCAAGTATACTTTAGGACTGATATTATACAGTGATCATACTATCCTCACTAATAGTGATATTAAAACACATTTTAAGCTTAATATTAAGAAATGTGCACTGTGCAATAAAGAAAGTTTAATTATAATATTACCAGTAGGTCAGTAAATATGTTAATGAATTTGTAGTATACTTAGTATGAAATAAATGTATTTTAAATACATTTTGGTATAGGTTTTTCACTAGGGAGATTTTATGACTAGACTGTACTATTGTTATTTATCAACAATGTTTTCAAAAGTACAAGTAGTTACTGCAAACTGATCATTCTGTGAAAAGCAAAATGGTCTGTTTTTATTTAGCTGTTTTTTCATTGCAACATCATTTCAAAAGGCACATTTTCAGAATTTCAATCAATAAACCAACAACCCAGTCACCTTGCTTGTTGAAGGGGAGTGAGATCCTTGCAAATTACAAATTCACAGAATGAACCCTGGATCTAGTCGCTGGTGATGCAGTCACATCATTGCTATCAAAAATAAATGTTGACATTTTACCTGTAACCTGTAATAACCTTCTCAACTACTGATAACTGTCTTTCATCCTTAAACATCTAGTTATATAATATATATATAAAATATATGGTAACACTTTACAATGAGGGGTCATTTGTTAACATTAGTATCTGTTAACAATTGTATCTGTTAATAGTTAATGCACCGTGAACTAATATGAACAAACATTTAAGAATTGTATTTTTTATTAACTAACAATAATAAAGGTTAATAAATACTGTAAAAAATATATTTCTCATAGTTAGTTCATGTTAACTAATGCACTAACTAATGAGACATTATTGTAAAGTGTTACCAAATATATAATAGGTGGTAGTATATTTTTATGTTTTAAAACCCATTTATACTTAACATGAAATGCCTATTGTTTTGAATTGTACTAAACAATGATTAAAAGTACTGCAAATGGTTAAAATGTTATACATATATATTTATACTTAGTTTTGAGTAGTTTTTTGCAAATAGTTTTTTCATTGAAAATGTTTGATATTGCATCACCACTTGCATTGGCATATCACCAAAAACATGGTCAATTCAGGTTTAAACTCAAGTGATGTTTAAAGTTTTGGCATTTTTTTTATAATGCTTCCTGGAATAAAGGAAAGGGAGAGACCGGATGCTTTGGATGCTTTTTTCTTTTATAATTGCTAGAAGGAAATAATTTATTTAGATATCAAAGATTAAGATTAGGTTTGTGCAAGATGATTTCAACAGGTGAAATGCAAGGCATGCTTAAATTGAGTTGTGAAATCAATCATTTTGATAGTAGGTTTGTGCTCTAACATGTAAGAAATTCCTTTCACAATGAGAGAAACAGCCCTGAATAAGATCTGCTTCCATTTTATGTGTGACTCACAGCCTTACAGTTAGAAAAATGAACTTGTGATTACCTGAAGAACTTTTTTTGCAAGAAAATGTGTCTAATGATGCGGTCCTGTGACAGTGATGAACATTGCATTATAATTAACATTCCTATCACTTGTAGTTATACAGCATATGTTTATTTAGTAAATTCCACAGAATGAAACCCGTAATTAGCCAAATTTAAAAGCTTTTGGTTTATGTGATGTACAGTTACACATTCTGGAAATTTCTGCTTTGGAATTTCTTAATCTTGCTGGTAGACAGAAACCACCCACCATTTACATTTTTTAAGAGAATATGTGGCATGAACCAAAAAATGTGAAGTGGTATGAATTTCCTGGTTCCTACACATAAATAAATGCTAATGAAATGTTTAAAACATACACTGGAAAAAATGTGTATGGCAGTCAGATTTTAGATCAGAACTACAGTATTAACTTTAAATACTATGAAAGTAGTATTTACCAATGAAATCTCCATGTAAAATAAAACATCTTTTATTAGGAAGATTTTTAGATTTTAAAGTGCCCCTATTATGCTTTTTCAAATATTACCTTTCATGCAGTATGTATGTAATATAGCTGTTTGTGAATGTAAGGTCTGCAAAGATTTAAAGATCAAAGTGCACGACAAATAAAGTTATCTCCTAAGTCTCCTAAGAAGAAGAATTGATTCTGAACTGCCGAAATGAGTCATCAGCAATTCCAGTCTCACTTCCTGTTACATACCTACATAACAATGTAACAAATTTGCATCTTCGTCGGCTTGTCAAGTCATGATGTAAGGAATGCTCACTCCGGGTCTATGAACACTATTTATTCATATTACACATTTAAGCTAAGCATTTAAAAACTTGTGCTCACAGCGTCCCAGGCAGAAATATTTTAATGATTTATAAAAGATGAATCACTATCTGGTAGGGATGCACCGATACCAAGCTCATGTACTTGTACTCGTAAAAATACCCCCGATACCAAAGACCGATACCTCACGTGACGTAACTGACAGAATTTTCCGTGCACAGAGACAGCGGCGGCGGCAGCAGCAGAAACAATGTCAGCCTCAGAGGTGTGGAAATACTTCAAAATTAATGATGACAACACACACATTGCGAACTGCATGCTTTCAATCACAATTCGTTATCGTTTAGTGAAGGCGGGATAGGCGGAATCGCGCTGAATGACACAGACCAGAAGCGCTCTCTCTCGCGTGCTCTCTCTCTCTTTCTTGCGCGCGATCCCAGTTCTCTCAGACAGCGCGCGATCAGTTCCCCTTGCGCCTGAATGGTCAAATGCACACATAGTTGTCAAAATGTCCATCGTGTGGAGTATCTCACGTAAATACAGTCGGTTATGGCTTAAATGGATGTAAACATTTAGGTGAAAACAGGATATGTATCAGTATCCATAGATTTGGTCTTAAAGGGACCGTAGCCTATATTTGTCATTAATGTTAATAAAACAACAAAATTTGTTAAATAAATGTATACATGGTAAATTAACCTACTGTATCTGAAAAACAAGTTTATTTAATTTGTATCTCTATAGTATTTGTTGTATTGTTTGTAATTTGTTAGTAAATTTCTTTTATATATATTGGTAATTATGCCCTTTGAAGGTTATTGGACACTGTGAAATTTTTGTTCTTTAAGTTTGTGACAAGCACATAAAAATTATTACTTTTTTCATTAGAGTAACAATGAAGAAGCTGTCCTACATTCATTAGTCTCACTGTGTAGCGCTTGGAAAACTGCAACATCACCAAAAAAAAAAAAAAGAGAGAGAGAGAGAGAAATTAATAAATGTGTAGGCATCGGTATTGGTATCAGCGAGTACTAGAAAAAAAGTATCGGTACTCGTACTCGGCCCTTAAAAATTGGTATCGGCGCATCCCTACTATCTGGCCATCTGGGATCTCGGTATGGAGAGAAAGGTTCAGTATTATAATTTTCCGGTAGTATTACATCACATATACACGAGTGTATATTAGAACCATTTGTTGTTTTCTTGGAGTATCTGGTAGAGTTTTTGGACCTGGAAGTGGTGATGCGTGAGTCAGACTTAACAAGCGGTTTGGCTGCCCGCGAACAATGTCTACTTTGACCCCCCCTCAAACACTTCAGTTGTAGCTGAGGCCTCGACATGTCGAGGAGAGGCTATTTTCAGCGCTGCGAATCCACTTTGCATGCACTTCAAAAGGATGAGGACGGAATTGTACTGGAATTGATATGGAAAAAACCTACGCCATTGCTACTGTTTATATTACTGTGTATCAAGCGCTGAGGAAGCCTCCAGAGCTAAAATTCAGATATGGAAATGGGTGTTTGGTTTCCGACATGCACTTTAAGTGGTCGAGGCTCGGCCATCTGACCAATCAGAGCATAGTAGGCTTGTGGAAAGGAAGCATTAAGAGAGAGGCTACGTTTACATTAATCCGGATACATTTGAAAACTCTCTGCCCTCACTAGCATTTTCCAAAACTTTCTCATCCACACAAACACGAAATTCACCTTACTGCTCATGCGTAAAACCTCATAAAAGCTTACTGAGATACATTCTTCTGGCAAGATCATTTTATTTAGCAAAATATCTCACCATTGATGCGTCCAGGTTGCTCTAAGTATATGTTTGGTCTAAAACGCAACTGCGCTCATGTTTTGCTGCAGGACAGCAGTTGCAAGTAAAGTTTCTGTCATCTTTGCAGGACTGTCATATGAAGAGTGTGCAAAGTAACATTTTAGCAGTAGCAATATAAAACATAGGCTACATATCTATCGGTTCAATATGTATCACTGCAATATCTCGTCCCGTCATGGCCGCCACACCAGAGTCTCGTCCCGTCCCGTCATGGCCGCCACTCCAGAGTCTCGTCCCATCATGGCTGCTACATCTGTGTCTTCGGACAAGATGGCCGCCACGCATGCGTCTTCGGACAAAATGGCTGCCATGCCTGTGTCTTCGGGCAAGATGCCCGCTACGCCTGTGTCTTCAGACAAGATGGACGTTAAGCCAGAGCCTCCAGCCATCACAGACACTACGCCAGAGTCTCCAGCCTTCTAGGGTGCCTCGCTTGAGTCTTCAGCCATCATGGACGCCACATCTGTGTTCCCGGTCGTCATGATCGCTGCACATGAAGACGTTAAGGCTTCCCTGGCCACCTGCTCTGCCTCTGTATGCAGGCCCTCTTCCACTTCATGGGCCTGGCCCTCCATCCCACACTCTGTTCCATCTCCGCTCTGCCTCCTTCCTGGACTGTTATAGTCTGAATCCCAAATGGCACCCTAAACGGTCTTCCTACGAGTCCGACTTTCATGACGGAACACCACTTTGACTGCCGGGTAAAGTCCTCTGCGTAGCTCGCAGACTTGCGGGCTCAGCTGAAGTGGCATTGAGGGCGCATAGCAGCTGCAAAGGGGGTGCTCGCGAGCACCCTTCTGAAATCTAAAATGATGAATGGGACACCATTTGTGCCATTTGGGATTCAGCCATAGTTAAGTTAGAAGCGTCTGGAAGCCACTCCTTAGGAGGGGGGGCTATTTCATGATCACCAGCTGGAGTGCCCTTGATAGCCACCAGAGGGCACTCCACCTCGGACTATTGCCTCACTATCATGGACTCCATTTCCCATAACCCACTTCCCGGACTAATCAGCCATGATTACATTCAGCTGTTGCTCATTTGCTTGTTAGTGTCTGCCTATGCCTGGTTCTTTCAGTCACTCTTATCTAGGTCTTGCATGTCTGCATTTACTGCATTTCTGAGCCTTTGTATCTTGTTTCTCCCATGTCATGGTTTTGTGGAATACCCTCTGAATAAATACTGCGTTTGGATCCTCAACCTTCAAGTCTCGACTCAGTTCATTGTGGTCACATGATTAAACGTGTCATCATTTTCAAATACCCCATTTTCACAGGCCACACTATAAATGGCCTTTTCAAATTTATCCACTTGGGAGTGCATTTTCAAAAAGCTCAGTTTTTGCAAGACAAAAATGCATCTCAGTGTGGACGGAAGGCCAAAACAGAGAGAAAACAAAAACGTATTAGTGTGGACAAGGCCAGAATCTTCGAGCGAACCGTTTTCAGTTTCTTTGAGAAATAAGGTGATGTGCAAGGTATATTATAATGAAAGTAAATTGTTTTTTGACCTTTGATGCATATAAATCTATTGTAGGACACCTCCAAAAAAAATTAGGAACCTTTAAAATAGCATTAGCATTAAGAATTTTATTAAACAGCATTAAGAAATTAATTAAAAGTGCAGGCCATTTTTTTTTTTTTTTCCACATTAAAGTGCCCCTACTACAGTACATTCGATTGATGAAATAATTCTGATGTGTATTATATCTCCCAGGTGATGCCACAGTTATCATGGCTCATAGATGCACTCCTCTACCACGACTGAAGGAACTTGCCAGTCTGGCTGACGTTGTGATTGCAGCTGCAGGTCAGGTTTTATGTAATATTATTACACGGCTGTCTAGAATACTTGATTCTTATTGGTCAATAGCAGCATTCTGCGGTTAAATATGTTTGTGTAATGACTGCTAAACTGTTTAATTTGTCAGTTTATTGTTACGTCCATGTATTTATTTATTTGGTAAGTAGCCATGTAATAATGTACAATAAGCCAGTCATTATCTCAAAATAAACGCCTTCAGGATAAGATAAGAACTGTACTTTGCTGGCGTTCATTTTGTAATAATGAGTAGCTGAATATATTATCCTTTACTAAGACTTTTGTTATGCAACATATTAAGTCAGATGTGCACTTAACTAATGAAGTTGGAATGAGTTTGAACATTGTCTGTATTTTATTCAAAAATATAGACAATGTATAAATTGTAATATTTTATTAAGATAATATTTTGTTCTTTAGATAATGTGTCTTTCTGAACAGCCTGTCTAAATTTGTAACAACAGGTGTGCCTCACTTAATAACGGCAGATATGGTAAAAGAGGGAGCTGCGGTTATTGATGTCGGCATCAACCGCATGCAGGACCCTGTCACTGGTAAACTTCGTCTTGTTGGAGATGTGGATTTTGAAGGTATTTGACACATGACTGCTTTAGAATTTGGTTCAGTTTTTTTTTTTTTTAGTATTTACTATTTACTATTATAGCATTAATATTTTAGTAATTTTATGTACTTTTGTGCTTTTGTTTTAATTAACTATTTTTTTTTATCTTTAATTTATAATTTTTTTCAGTTTTAGTCATTTTATTACTTCAAATTATTTTATTTCGGTTACAGTGTGTATAAAAAGTCTGCACACCCCTGATAAGACAGCTGTTTTTTGTTTTGTTTTGTTTTTTTGTGTAAAAAATGAAAAATAAGTCATATCAGAACTTTTGCACCTTTTAAAGGGGTCTTGATCTTTTGACATATAAGAGGTCATTGTACTATAAACATATCCTGTTTGTCACATTATTACATCATTGTTTGATGAAAGACCACCTCTGCAGAAGAAGATCAACGCCTACTTGCCTACTTCTACATCATTGCCTCTTTAGCCCCGCCCACTGATTTGCGCATGCCATGTAGTAGTAAATACGAGACAGACACAAACACAGGATTACTCCAGCAACAAAACCATAGAGATGCCTCTGAGGATTATAAGATGTTTTGAATGTGGAAAAACAGTCTTTGCATTGTCATCCTTGTGATCCTAACATTAAGAAAGTGTGGACAAACTTTTTTAACAGAGTTCTAGTCAGATCACGTCAGTAAGACACTATTAGAAAAAAGCTTATTACTTCTAAGTCATGATGTACAAAATCTTGATAACATTATAAATAGACCTCAGAGAACATTGGAAAAAAAAAAGAAAAAAGAAAAAAAATGCAGTTCATGACTATGATGATATGTATGCAATGCCACTGAACCAAAGTGTCACATTTTAGAGAAAAAAGATCAAAATAAAACTTACCTATCTGTATAAATGTGCACACCCTTATATAATTGTGTATATGGCTGTGTTCAGAATTAACTAATCATCAAACTTATGTGAAATAGTAAAAAAACCTGTCTTCACCTGAAGTGAAGGAAATGGGTGATTTGAACTTGACAACTGAATCATTAAAATTTTGTGAACAGTGAGTCAGATGATTTATTGAAAAGATCTGATTTAAAAGGATTTGTTCATAAATTGATCTTATGGTGGATGTCAAGATTTTCAGTGAATAAGAGAGAAAGGGTTTGAAATGACAGAATTTTGATTATTTTTGAGTGATTTATTCCTTTAAAATATGTATAATTCTCAGTGAACGTCAGTCAATGTATCTGATATCATTTCTCAATCTCTCTAGGCTCTGTTTTGAGCTCATTGTGTGTTCCTTGGCTACAGTATCCACTTAGCAACGCGATTTATAGTTTTTTTTCTCTTAGAAGTATAAAAGAAATACTTGGTTTGGGCAGTGTTATTTAAGACATGGTTTGTTTTTGTCTCTCTAATCAGCTGTGAAGGAGAAGGCTGGATTCATCACTCCCGTGCCTGGAGGAGTTGGCCCAATGACCATAGCCATGGTGATGAAAAACACAGTCACTGCTGCCAAAAATGCCCCAACATACTGAACAAACACAAAACCTGCCATTATAGGTGGACAAGATGCAAGCACTTCACAGTCTGGATATTTTAATTGGCACTATTTGGCCGTATCTTGATTATAAACGCAAGCCCCTGCAAGCTTCACCTACAACTTCCTTCCCTGCCCATCAGCAAGCTGTAACAGGCTCTTCTAGCTGGCTCGGCAGCCATGCATGTCTATGACAGTAACTACACCCTAATTCTTTTCTTACCTCTGGTATGATTAGAGGGATGCCTCCTCACTGATTCTAAGAAGCTGTTGCCTTTGCTACGGTGTTATTATTTTGTTGAAAAAAAGGCTAGAAAAATGGTTTATTGTGCAAGTGTAATATTCCCCCCCTGACAATGCATCAGTGAAGATGGAAGTCTTTTACTTACATCATCCTGACAGGAGAGTTTCGGTAGCACTTGATAGGCTGCTCAACAGGTGGCCTCATGGCAGGTTCATGGATGGTTCTCAGATATCCGACCGATAAATCTGTTGACAGTTATGGATACGGGAGGTATTAAGGGACATTAACACATTTTCTCAGGAAATTATTTTAATAATCAATGTCACTTGAATTCAGAACAAAAAAAAAAGCAAAAAATAACACAAGGATGCTGCTGTATTATATTTATTTATTCATTTACCTATTTATGTCATTATGTATACATATTGTTTACTATGCACAAACGTGTTTTTTGTTAAACTAGTTTTTGTATATATAGCTCGTATTTAACATTTTTATCGCCATAAAATATTTGATAATATTTATATTTTTTATTTATTAGTGTGATTTATGTTATCAAACAGTTTCGTTATCATTTTTGCATTTTGGGTCCTTTAACTGCCAATAAAAAAACAAAACCAAACAAACATTGAATTAAATATATCTGATGCTTCCCTATGAAATTTCATATGGTGGGCGTATATTTTGCCCTATAAAAAGGCTGTGAAACATGAAAATGAATTGAAAGTATTGTCAAAGTAATTTGTGCCACCTATGTGCTTCTTCTAAGTCTTCTTAAGTTATACAATATAATAACTTTGTATAAGGATCAGACCAGAAATTTAAGTCAAAATTCAGGAATGGCACACAAAAACCATGACGCTTGGCATCATTGACGTCAAACGTGACATGTCTTAACGTGTATAATTGAGAATGTGACTGAGATTTCTGAGATATGGGAAATTGTCTTCTTTTATAGTGCTTTTTATTTACCTTTTTTGAATGAAAGAGATCAAACTCAGATATTCTGACTAACATGAGGGTGAATAAATGACAGAATTTTCATTTTGTGTTTTGTGGGCTTTTGTGTAGCTAAAAATATGACTTCAGGAATCTTATACCTGTATGTGACCATAAAATACATGAGATTCTTATTGCGATTAAATAACTGCTCAAAATGTTGGTTGTGTACAGTGAGAAGCTGTGTATGAAACTGTATTCCTTAAGGAAACTATGGTTTCACTTTATTTCCATGGTCCACTTTAGACAGTCTACTAACTATAAGTAACTTTTTAATTACATGTCAACTAACCCTCAGAGTATTATTAGACTGTAATAGACTGTTATGTTAGGTGTTAAGGTTAGTAGAATAAGATGACATGTAGTTGCAAAGTTACTTATAGTCAGTAGAATGACTGTTGGGGACCATCAAAATAAAGAGTTGGTAGATATTAAGCAGACAGTCTACTAATACTCTAATGAAAGTTAGTTGACATGTAGTTGCAAAGTTACTTGTAGTTAGTAGAATGTCTAAAGTGGACCATCAAAAGAAAGTGTTACTGAAACTGTTTATGTACCCTGGAAAGTTTAGGGATAATTGACCCAAAAATGACAATTCTGTCATGATTTACTCACACTCATGTTATTTTAAACACACACACACACGTGTATATATATATATATATATATATATATATATATATATATATATATATATATATATATAAGCATGATTATCAAGCATGTAATCACTTGGGTAATAAATGGAAAAGACCATTTACAGCCAATACAGTCAGTTTACTAAGGAAATACATGGTTTTTAAAGGTTTTTTTCGCCTTTGTAACAGTTAAAGTGCTAGCTATGGCCCAATGTCCATCAAAGTTTCTAAGCTTCTTTTGAATCATGTGATGCATGTGCACACCCAATTGTGTGAACTTCTACACAAATCAGCTAGGAAGAGGGCCATTTTCAGCCATTTCATGGGATTTGCCATGGAAATACAGCATTTTTACACCTTTTTAACAGTTAAAGCCCCACCTATGGGCCGATCTGCACAAACGTTTGCATGTTTCTTAATCATTTGCCGCATGTACTCACCAAATCTTGCGAAGTTCTGAGTTTTCGTTTAGGAATGATAGGCTTTTGGGTAGATTTGGCAACATTTTCTAAATAACCCCACTATAGCTATCCAAAGGCCAAAGTTTAACTTTTTTTGATAATTATAGACCAATAGAGTCCTGAGAATTGTGCCACAGTGTTTTTTATCGAGGTTGAATCAAAAATCTAGGATAGTTCACCAAAGTTGGTTTTTGAAATAATGTCCAATATTTAACGAACGATTCGATGGACAGTGACGGTCCTAAAGGCAAAGTTGCTCAAGGAGGAGTTCTAGCATGTGGTATGAACATCGTGGGTGTGTGCGAAAAATTTCATGATATAAAATCTGAAGGTGGCCTCCGGTGGCTGATTTCTTTCAAATTTTTCACAGGCCTCTAGGGCTGTGAGTCAAACAGGCCCAGCAAGTTTTGTTCCGATTGGCCTCCGTTATCCTTGTCTGATAGCTGCTCAAATTTCATTTTTTCAAGATATGCAAATGTCCTCAAAGGCAGTCTTGGCACCTTGGACAAAGACACCGCATGCCAATCAATCAGACTTACTGTTGCGTAGTTATAGCCAGTTTTTTCCATGCTATAGCGCCACCAAGTGACCAGTCGCCGCATCCTTTTTCACGCGACCACAGAATGAGCTCTATATTTGTGCCGAGTTTGGTGAAAATATATCAGTCCATTCACGAGTTATAGCCATTTTAATAAAAGTGGCTCTGCCCACTTCAAATGTTTTGGTAGGCCCTAAGAGACCGTGAATCGAAATTTCAACTTTTTTTTTTTTTTTATAATTATTTACAGTCAGACTCCAGAGAATCTTGCTGCACTAATTTTGGTTTCGATCGAGCCAAAACCCATTTTTCAAAAAAAATCCAAAACACCTGAAAGTTTCGCTAGGGCAATGATCGTATCCGCATGCAAGCCAAGGATTCCAAAAATATAAAACACTTGAGCCTGCGGCTTACGGTTTAGGGGTTATGAGCGATTTCGCACTTTCACTGCTTTAGCGCCCAGTCAGGCCGATCTGGGCGAGCCTCGGTGAAGCCCTCAAAGTTTCAAGTCTCTATGGCCCTGTCCCAAATGGCACACTTCATGTGCACTTTCGGTCTTGTAGACTTACAATGGCCGTAGGGTGTCCCATTCGTCATTTAAGCTTAAAGAAGGGTGCTCGTGAGCTCCCCCTTTGCGGCTGCTATGCGCCCTCGATGCGAAATTCAGCTGAGCCCGCAAGACTGCGAGCTACGCAGAGGACTTCTACCCAGCAGTCAAAGCGGCATTACGTCGTGAAAGTGCGGACGTGAATGCTGATCCTTTGAAATTTTAACAATTACAATAGGGTTGTACATAAAACTTAAAAGAAGTTTTTTTTTTCTTTTTGTCCACACAATCGAAGCCAATGACAAAAACGGTTTGGTTACCAACATCCTTCAAAATATTTTCTTCTGTGTTCCTCAGAAGAAAGAACCTTTGGATCAACATAAGGGTGAGTAAATTATGATAGAATTTTAATTTTTGGGTGAAATATATCTTTAAAGTGTAACCCGAAAGATGAACATTAGGGTGAACATGTTTTTGGAAAACATTGCGATGGATAATGTACTATCAATGACAGAGGTCCAACATATTAGCCTAAATCCTCATCTGATTATAGATTTTTTTTTTTTTAAATAGAAGTTGGGAAATAGCTACCATAGAACATCTCTGCAGATCATTTAGAATCATGGCCTATTTGATATTCAACATCCAATTTGCTGGTGAGATTATTGAAGTTACTCTTGAAATGGATCTTCCAAAATAATTAAAATATTTGTTTTATCATTGCTAAATTGTGTCCTCCCACATAAATGCTTTAAAATAATAAATGACTGATTCTCAGTTTTTTTTTGTGTGTGTTTGTTTTTTTTTTTCCAATGTTCCAAGGGTCTGTTATTAGACTTTTCTTTAATATTTTTTGTGCCAATAAGCAGCTATGTCAAGAATCTGTTTTTACAGCTGCTGGCAAATACTTTGGTCACTGAAAGAAAAGAAAAAAAAACATGGGGGCAAAAACACGTCTGTGCATGCTGCTGGCCTGTGGACCAGGAAGTGATGCGGCACATTATACAGGTATGGCTAAAAGACTGTGACGCACAAAAGGAGAAGGATGATATAAATTGTGAGGAAAAACCACATTCATCCAGACAGCAGCAGAAGTTTGACGAAAGCCGAGCAGACCCAGAATCTCCAGTCGAATCTGTACTTGTGGCCACAGCATGACACAGGTGGATAAAAGGGGTTTGCATTATCAGGGTGAGTCCTAATATACTTTTCATAACACGAGGAGCTTCAAACACATGTATTTTCTACTTTAAAGACAATAAAGGTGATATATATCGTTACTTCAATGTATTCTTAAAACTCCATCAGTACTTGGATTGATGGTGTTAGTCCTCTTCTCTGGATTTGGAGATACTAAGGAGGAGTTAGATGATGTGCTCCAATACAACACAACATATGATGGTAAGTACCCCTAAAAAAGATATATATATACACACACACTACCAGTCAAAAGTTTGGAAACATTACTATTTTTAATGTTTTTGAACAAAGTCTCTTATGCTCATTAAGGCTGCATTTATTTATTTATTTTTGTTTTAAAGAAATTAATACTTTTATTCAGCACGGATGTGTTAAATTGATAAAAAGTGATAGTAAAGATTTATATTGTTAGAAAAGATTTATATTTTGGATAAATGCTGTTCTTTTTAACCTTTTATTCATCAATGAATCCTGAAAAAAGTATCACAGGTTCCAAAAAAATATTAAGCAGCACAACTGTTTTCAACATTGATAATAACTGAGTATCAAATCATCATATTAGAATGATTTTTGAAGGATCATGTGACACTGAAGACTGGAGTAATGATGCTGAAAATTCAGCTTTGCATCACAGAAATAAATTATATTTTAAAGTATATTAAAATAGAAAACCATAATTTTAAATTGTAATAATATTTCACAATATTATTGTTTTTTCTGTATTTATTATGAAATAAATGCAGCCTTAATGAGCATAAGAGACTTAAAAAAAAAATAGTAATGTTTCCAAACTTTTGACTGGTAGTGTATATATATATATATTGTTTTTGAAAGATGTCCCAAGTAAAAACAGTAATATTATTAAAAGACCTGTTTTGTATATTTATTCCTTGTAGTCTATTTTAATATTTCAGGTGCTAAGTTGGTCCAAAGACTGTTATTTAATTTGTTATCAGCACTTTGTAGTGTATGAAATGAGCAAACGTCATTTTTAACGTGCATTGTGCTAAGAATGCAGGTTCTTTGGCATGTGGACACAAGTCTGAATACCAATCAGTTAAACTGACAATCCTTAACGTTTATCCAGTAAAACTGTCTGGGTGTGTGTGTGTGTGTGTCTATCAGGAGGTAGTGGAGAGCAACCACGGGTTTTGGCTATTCAAAGGCCCTGTGGTCCAGAACATGAAGGATTCTGTTTCAATGGTGTGTGTTCCTACTCCACTGAACTGAAAATCCCCATCTGCAGGTGAGACCAGCCACTAAAAACAATTCACCTATAAAATTAAAGACCACATCAGTTTGAACCCGATGAACCCTCGATTTTCTGGTTCATGTTTGTTTGATTAGCAAACTAGCAAGTTGGGTTGTGGCTGTGATGTAAATAAAGCTTTGTAGATATTTACAAAATGGGATGTTCCTTTGGATATGTCCCACCCAAATTTTCTGTTTTACTAGTAATCAACATACTCCGTAAAAAAAAAATCGAAGATGTTAACAAAGCAGATTATTGAAGAATAAAGAAAATACTATTTCAGTGTTAACTACCATTTCTTTTTAATTGTTTGTGAAATTTACCAGCAATTTCTCAGTGAAAACGGTTTCAACGCCTTTTTTTAGTGTACGGTCAACAAGCCATACTGTTCAAAATTATGGATTCCTACATCCCGAGACCTCCCTGACAAACATAATTTCCACTGTCTTTAGGTGCAACCAGTTGTACAGTGGTGTGCGCTGTGAACATTTAGTTTTGGAATCCTATCACATTTCTAGTCCTGAAGAAGTCATTGGAATTAGCTGTGGTGTAACTTTATTACTGGCGTCCATCATTGGACTGATGTACTTCTGCTTACAGAAAAGGTAAAATCCGGAATACAGCATTTTGTTTATTGATTTAATTATTTTATGTAATTATTTATACTGCGATTTTATAACGTAACTAAAATCAAAGATTATAGAAGCATTCATTGTATGTGTGATTAAATATTATTTTCTTGTACCTCACAGGTGCCGGAAGTCGTCACTACCCTACAAAAACTATGGCTCTGAGAACTCTGTTTAATTTATTTAGCTAGATATAATTTATGCTCCTAAATTTAGGAGCAAGAAAGGAAGAAGAACATCAAGTCAGACTCCTCAAGCAAGACAGACCGGTCTATGGCGTAGATGCACAACGCCCTCTAGAGGACAGAGCGAGAATGGCAAATAAACACTTTGTGACTGTTCTCCAGGATGACACATTAATGTAATAAATTACAATAGCAATCACATTTGGAAAATGCAGGTTGTTCAACAAAGTAGTTTTATATTAATTACATGTTTCTTAGTGCTACTCGATACTTGTAATTATAGCATGGGCACTGTAAAGTGTGAACATGAGCATGTACTTTTATTTAAAATGGTCAAAAGAAAAAAACCGCATGTACAACTATCAATCAGATGAATTTCTGTTTATTGTAAGCAAATGTCATATGCTGCCTCAGTAATGAATGTACTGTGCAAGTGCACATGGTATTTATTGCACAATTATAAACATATGATAATGCTAAATAATACCTAAACTGTAGTAATGTATTTGTATATTTATTTATTGAAAGATTTGTATAAAATTTGCACCTAAATTAAAAAAATATAAATGTCTTTTGTTTGAAATTACTGTTGCATTATTTCAGAGATGTGAACTTTACGATCTCATTGTTCACTTTAAACTCAAAAGTTGGGATTATAGAGATTTTTCCTTAGGAAAAAAAATGAAAATAATTTCAAAATAATCAGGATGCTTGACTTGGCAAGCACCCCTAATAATGACATTTGAAACAAGTATTTTTCATTTATTGATTTAATAGAGAAAGCCAAAGTAAAGTGTTGGTACACTAAACAGTGTTCAAACAGAAACCTTTAATTTCTGTTTTCATAAAACAGTGTGTACAGGAAAAAACACTAATTTGGTATGAACAGATGTTTTAAATCTAATTTGGCCAATCTGGTTGACCAGCAAAGTACTGAATATTCCAGTTGTAGCATTCTGGAAGGCATTGTACTTGAAGTCCAGACAGAAATGAAACACTCAGTAAAAAGTTGTAGACTGCATTAGAGAAGCATTCTAATAGGAAATGAAGCCGTCTGTCCAGCTAAGCATTCAGAAAACCTTCTGATGATCTAGTGTTGTAGGATGAGTTGATATTTGCCCCACCAGCTGTAAAACATAAGATTATTACATTAAAAGTTCAGACAATATGCTCCAGAAATCAACATGCAGTGCATTGACATTCAACTCACTCCTCCCTCTTCTCAAAAGGGTGTTGAAAACATCTGTAAGAGTCGTTCTGTTGGAAGAACTGTAGGATTGGGCTCCAGAGCGTGAACTCTATGAAAGGAAAGATGGCACTGTGTTTTCATAAATGTTTTAGCATGAAAAAACTGAATGAAACAAATGAGGAAAATGTGTTTACGTGTGTGACACGGGATCCAGTCAGTCTAGTGATACTCAATCTTGTTTTAAGTGCCTGCCGAACCTGTTGGGAATAAATAAACAAGTGTCTCAGACAACAAATACCTAGAACTTGCAATGTCAAGCACAGCTCATGAAGCTAGAAACTCAGCTCTTACCTTCTTTTCCATCAGTGTTCCAAGGACCAATATTAAGAAGCCCTGAAATGAGTGAACAGTCCATATGAGTTAGTTGTCATTGTTTATTTCTGATAATCTGTAATAATGTGAAATGAATGAATCTTTAAAGGAATATTCCAGGTTCAGTACAAGTAAAGCTTCATTAAAAACATTTGTGGCATTATGGTGAATTCATTAAAGTTGCAATGAAATGGAAGTACTGACAGATCTTTTCTTCTGTATTGTGACATATGAGTGTAATGAATTATGAAAAAAAAAAATATATAGTGTGAGGACTTGGTTCAATCCATCAGTTGTTGATTGGATGGAGCTTGTAGTCAATTGTAAAAAGGGGAGGGGTTTAAGGGGAGGGGGAGGGGTTTAAGGGGAGGGGAGGGGTTTAAGTATCAGGACATAATAAAAAAAATCATCTGGTCCTTTGCAACCTCAGATAAACAACAATGCACACTGTCATTATTTATTTACTAAAAACAAGGCCAAATGGAGAAGCCATGGGTGATAAACTAAGTACACCATTACTGCTTCCATAAGAGTGTAAGTATCAGTCAGGCGCTGCTAATCAAATGCCCTTGATTAATTGATCATTGCCGGTCTGGAGCATTCAGGTGTGTGTTAGCAAAATGCCAAGGAGGACAGAGATCAGCAATGATCTTAGAGAAGCAATTGTTGCTGCCCATCAATCTTGGAAGGGTTACAAGGCCATTTTCAAACAATTTGAAGTCTATCATTCTACAGTGAGAAAGATTATTCAAGACAGTTGCTGATCTTCCCAGGAGTTGATGTCCCAGCAAATTCACCCCAAGGTCAGACCATGCAATGCTCAAAGAAATAGCAAAAAAAAAAACCCAAGAACTATACCTCAGACTCTACAGGCCCCAGTTAGACCAAAGTGGAGATGTTTGCCTATAATGCACAGCACCACATTTGGTGAAAACCAAACACAGCATATCAGCAAAAACACCTCATACCAACAGTCAAGTAGCTGGTGATGATTTGGGCTTGTTTTGCAGCAACAGGACCTGGGAAACCTGCAGTCACTGACTTGACCATGAACTCCTCTGTATACCAAAGTATTCTAGAGTCAAATGTGAGGCCATCCATAGGCGCCGATCCCTCGAGCACCCACGGAAAAACACGACATATTCTCCATTCATTTAAAAAAAAAAAAAACGATTGCAGCTTTCAGACATGACTTTCTTACTTTTATAGCTCATTTGAGGCCATTTCTGTGGCATTACTGTAATGACAAATGTCAAGGGTGCATTATTGTAACAGGAGAGTGCATCCATGTAACAAATCTCTCCACTTGCAGGCGGATTTATTTCATTCTCACACAAAACTGGACGCGCGCTTTCAAATATACAGTGGTCTCATGGCTCTGCTTTTATGTGTACGCGCTCAAACTTTGTCCTGTGCACTCGTGAATCTCTACTAGCTCTTTCTCTAGAATTGTCTTCTCTCCTGGATTTAATGTTGCCAGAAACTTTCAATCACCAGACTTTCACGATTGACTGATGAAATAACACGGTATAGGCCTACCTTTAAATTGTAAAGAAATTACGGATTCACCTTTGATTCATGAGATACCATTTCAAGCTGATTTTAATCAGCAAGTTCTCTAGTAATTTTATTATTTATTAGTTATTTTAGAGTTAAGTGCAAATAGGTAAATAGGTATTTATTGAATTTTATTGAACCGCTACTGATCATCCGGTATAAGCTATAACGAGACGGGAGCACAATCGCGACAACACTCATGGATAGAATGTGCTTTTGTTTGGTTGGTAATTTATCTGCAGTCCGTGCGTTTCTCTTTGCATTTAAAGGTATGTTTTGTGTAATTCATTCATCAAGCGCACCATTGAACGGAAAATGATACTGATACTGGGTCATACAACAGGACAACGATCCCAAAAACACCAGCAAATCTACGCCTAAATGGCTGAAAAAGAAAAGAATCAAGGTGTTGCAATGGCCCAGTCAATGTCCTCAACCCGAATGAAATTCTGTGGCGGGACCTTAAGAGAGCTGTGCATAAACAAATGCCCGCAAACCTCAATGAACTGAAGCAATGTTGTAAAGAAGAGTGGGCAAAAATTCCTCCAGAACAATGTGAGACTGATGAAGTCATACAGAAAATTATTACTTCAAGTTATTGCTGCTCATATTGTTTACATCTTGTGGCTATATTATTGAAACGGTGAGTATTTTAATGTTTACAGATTGGCCCATTCACTTCCACTGTACATGCCTCACAGTGAGCATGAAATTAATTTTTGTGATAATCAACACTGGTAGATAATTGAGCTTCAATACTGAACCAAGAATACTCCTTTAAATTAATCACTGTTAAAAAAAGTATAAGTAAGTGAACATTTATACCTGCAAGGAGTTGAAGATTGTAAACAAGTAGTGGATGGCCAAAGCTTTAGGCTCTATCATAATGCCCAAGCCGAGACCCCATGTGATGCCGAAGAGGGGCGTCAAAATGGCCACACATCTGAGAATGACCACCAAGACTTTCCTTTCATCACTGTTGCTCTCTCCCACTCCCCTCCTGAGCATTTTCACTATAACTATTATCACAACAATAATATTGACAAGCACAATGACCAGAGCTGGTAGGACAAAAGCCAGAAGGGCCCTGGAATCATCCCAATTCAGCCAGCATGTTCCATTCTGAGTGACGTATTTTTTACTTCCGGCAGTGGAGGCGACGGTAATAACTGATATGAGGACAGGTGCGCCATAGCCCAAGATGAAGGCAACCGCCATCATTACCGATTTGGAAATCTGAGAGAAGACCACAGTGGTGCGGTAGAGGAGCAGAAGGGCTGAGACCAGCATCCAGAAGAAAAGGGCCAGGTAGAAGAAGTGGGTGAAAAACACTACAGCGCTACACGAGCTAGTATAGTCCTCTCCGGGCTTTGCGACAGCAGCCCCGATAATGAAGCATATGTCAGCGATCAGGAGAGAAAGAGCAATATTGACTAAGGATACATGGCGAACATGTGATGTTGAGTTTCTGGATACGTCCTTCCAGATGATCATTTCGATGATCAGGCACACAACCAAGCTGGCTATCGAAATAGCAACACCAACGTACGTAATGACAGACAAGGCAAGATCTTCAGGAGCAAAAGGGGACATCAATATTGAAAATGAAGTGGTGTGATTACAGTGACAAGTGACAGTGCCGTTTACCCGTATAATCTCACATCCTGTTGAGTCCCATCCTCCAGTCTGATTAAAAAGGTTAAATTCCCAGAAAACGCACTGAGGGTTCCCTAAGTTTACTGAATTATTGTTTTGAGTTACTGAATTACTGCGTTTTTCAAAGCTCAGCTCTATGTTGTTGATAGATATGCTTGTATTCACTACAACAATGAGTCCGTTGATGACATTTTCAGTCTTATTTAGGTTATCTGTACGATTTCTTCCAGGCATAACATTGCCCAAGGAAGAGAAGGCCACTGCTGTGATTGTAATATTTTTATGAGTGGATGTAATATCTGGGATGAATATTTCAGCTGTTGAGTTGAGCCTTAATACATCCCTAAAGTTTTCAGATGTTGTTACTTTTTTGAACAGGAATGAGTTGGATGGACTTGTTATGTTGAAATTGCTGTCTGATGTTGCTTTTATAACATTTTCAATGGCACTCAGGAGTTGAGAGCTGTTGCCTTGGCTTGCGCCATTTGAATTTAACTCTGCCCATACAGGTTTCGTTGTCTCTGATGAAATGACATCCACTATATTGAGGAAATTCTGTAAGATAAATGATTGGAAAATGTTAAAAGGCATCACATTTAGATGGCCTAAAATACATATTAGAGGCTCATTTTTAGCTTTATCAGTTTCTCTTCTTAAAAAAGACACCTGAATGAAATAATAATAAAAATGCTTATAGATTCATAGACAAATAATACTACTGCAATACAGTCATCAAACTATAACAGCAATAAATTTTAGCTTACCGTTACCACAACTTCATCCAGTGTAACATTTTGAGAGACATCTGCAATATTGTTTAGTATTTCCACAATTGTAGAAACTGTAGCTTGAGATTGAACTATATCTACTTTATTGACTGTGGTGGCATTGCTCACTTTAATCACAAAATCTGTTAAAGTTTCAGGATCTACAACCTTTTGAAAAAGAAAACAGAAAAAAGTTTAAGCAAAAAAAAAAAAAAAAAAAAATGGGGGGGGGGGGGGGGGGATTTTGCAATTGGAGTCTGAATTCCTAAATTGACTGATAATTGTGTCATTAAAAAAATATCACAAACATCAGCCTTTCAGATCTACTCAACATACAAGTATTTACAAAAATGGATACACTTAAAGGGTTAATTCACCCAAAAAAATTCAAATTCTGTCATTAATTACCCTCATGTCATTCAAAACCCATAAGACTTTCGTTCATCTTCGGAACAAATATTAAGACATTTTTAATGAAGTCTGAGAACTTTCTGTCCCTCCATCTGACTACACAACTACCATTTTCAAGCCCCAGAAAGGTTGCAAAAATCATTAAATGAATCCATGTGACATGTGAGTGCTTTGTTTGCATAAAAAAAACATAATTTACCAATTTATTTACAAAATATTAATCTACAGACTTCAGCGCGTTCACAAGAGCATTATGACGCATGCGTGTTGTGTTGACATGAGAGCGGACGTTGTTACATGAACTCGCATTGGAAATTAATATTTTGTAAATAAACTGGTAAATTATGTTTTTTTTTTTTTTTTGCACAAACAAAGAACTTTTGTCGCTTTGTAATTTTGTAATTATTTGTAAAATTTACTAGCCATTTCTAAGTGAAAAAAAAAACTGTTTCTATTACCACATTAGCTATATGTGTTTTTCTAAAATTTTACACCAAATAACTATTATTGTGATGCACGGGTGCATTATAGTCAGCAGGGTAGGCAGTAAAACTGAAAAGCAAACCTTTGATTCCTCTTGCAGTACATCAATGATACGAAGAACACAGTTGTTGTTTATAGTTTTCCATAAGCCATTAGATTGACACACTCCTTCTAGGTAGCCAACTTTATTTTTCTCACAGTCTCCCACTTTACGTTCATCAACTTGTCCAAAACCATACACTTCATCAAAGCATGTGACAGCTATGAAAACAGGTAGAAAATTATGTATATAGTACTAACTGATTTTAAAATGTAAAACATTATCCCCTGGATTCACAGACAAGGCTTAAACTAGTCCCAGACTAAAATGCATGTTTTAGCTGTTTTAACTGAAAGCAACTTGTACTGGCATATCTTAAAATATGCCAGTGCCATTGTTTTGTCTCAAGATGCACACAAGTAATGTTTTTATTCTAGTGTATGTTTATAAAAGCAACTTAAATATCCTAATTGAACTAAAGCCTAATCCTGGCTTAGGCTAACCTCTGTCTTTGAAACCAGGAGTTTATATGATAATGTTGGTCCAGAGTCATTGTCGTGGGGGAATGAAAGCACCACTAAGATACACCACTATGGCACCACATCTATGGCACTCTGGACCCTGTAAATTTAAGTGACGGCCCAGAATTGGTGAAAACAGAATTTCAACTTACGGCTGTTTGGGGGTAGAAGGTTTGAAACAACCACAAGTTCCACAGCCCTTGAGCTATATGAGAATCCAAGCAGATCTTTATTGTCCAGTTTGCAGGTGAATATACTTTTTGTTCCACATGAACTTTCACTCGAGATAGTAAACGGTTGTGTAATACAATTCAGTGAATCAGCTTCTGGAAATACAAGATGCAGATGAAAGACATCACAGATGTGGCTACTAACATACTTCAATAAAATAGTTAAATAAAAAAATATAAATAAATAAAATTGTCCCATTGCTGTTTTAAGACTGAATTTGTAGAATTACAAAATGACTGTTTCCATTTCTGATAAATACTTACTGTTGCTCAGCATTTTTTTGTTCTGCACCCACTGTATGTTGTAATCAGAATGCACACAGCAGATGACGTCAACCTGCTGATTTTCACATTTGTATGTCTTATTAGTAGGTACTTGCATATTGGGATATGGCTTAATGTAGTCAATCCTGTCCCAAGTAATATGTGGCCCTGTGGTTGTATTGTACAAACATTCATAACGACCTACAAAAACAGACATACGTTTAATTTCAGTTTCAAAGACGTGAAAATAGTTAAAACAGTTATTTCTTAATAGTACACAGATTATTTCTTTGATTAAGATGAAAAAAATCAATAATTACTAATTATTAAGAATGAACTATTGTAATTAAAAAAATATTTGAATTGTGGCAAGCAGAGCGAGGACGAGAGCTGCAAGGATGCGAGCTGTGAGGACCGAGGCCAGAGGAATGAGTGTAAATGAGTGACACCTGCTTAGTACACACTGTAAAAAATAATTGTGATTTTAACGGTAAAAGACTGTAAAAATGCTGCGGTGAAAAACAGTTAATTGGTTTACAAAAAGTTTCCGTACTATATACGGTGAATAACTGTAATAGATCTAACCGTACATTTAATGTAATTTTACAGTAAAATACTGTTAAATTTTCAGTTTTTGGAAGTGAAAATTAACAAGTCATTGTATAATTTACAGTGAAAAACCGTAAATTGACATTCCCACAATTCCCAGAATGACACTTCACATTTGATGTATTTTCGTTGAAATAATTCTGTTTCTTCTTAGTTTTTCTTAGGTTTTTCTAATCAGTTATGTACATTAGGGGATTATGTCATATTTAACACATTATAAAGTAAAATAAGCTACCGACAAACCACCTTCTGTATTCAACTTAGGATGAAAGTGTAACACCTCTCACAGTTCAAAACGCTTCATCCTACGCCTTCCGTATTCAACTTACGATACAAGTGTAACTGACGCAACGTCAGACGGAAGGTGGTCTGATGGAAGCTAGTTATTTTACTTTATAACGTGTTAAATATGGATATTTTTCTTACACAAAAGCATTGCTTCGCTTCAGAAGGTCTTTATTAACTCCCTGGAGCCGTGTGGAGTATGTTTATGATGGATGAATGCACTTTTTTGAGTTTCAAACAGGTGGTTTCCGTGCACTGCCATTACAAAGCTTAGGAGGATCAGGGTGATTACTGATTTAACTCCGATTGTATTCATCTGAAAGAAGAAAGTTTAATCTGCAGCTTTGATCTGCCATGGGTTCAAAGACTCACCGTTATCACTGATGGTAACACTCTTGACTGTGAGGGTGAGATGATCTGATGAGAACTCATAATGATTGCTTGGCTGTATGTTATTTCCTTGAAATTTCCAAACTACATTTCCAAGAGGGCTGGTGGCAGGGCAGGACAGTTTCATATCTTTTTCAGGAAAAACAATGTCTCTTGATCTCAGGTCTGTATTCTCTGGAACATATGGACAGATATGGACATGTTACAGCTTTAAGAAGCATACACTACATACACTGCTATGCGTTTGCACGTTTATTTTGAAATATAATGGCTATTGAACAACATGTCTTTTGCATATCTGAAATAATTTTGCATATTTGTTCTAAAGAATCCAAAATCTTACCAGTTTCAGCGATTGAAGTCTGATCAACTTTGAAATTAAGCTCTTTCATGTTGGTGTAAATTGCTTGGTTTATCTCCCCAGAAATCTGTATCGCCTCAGCTGACGTAATAAAGAAGTCTACAATCACACTTCCAGGCCTGCTCAAACACAAAAAACATATGAGAAACTGTCTATTATGCATTTCAACTAACAAAAGTATAATGACCATGTCAAAGCAAAAAATCTTAGGGAGGAAAAATATCATACCTAAAACCAGTGACAGTAGCAGAAATGAAACCTTTTACATCCTTGTAGCTGCTATGGATCTACATAAGACAAAGCCTTGTCAGAATTTTTTTTATTAATTGCTTTTAATATTGTGATATTACAATGAAGTTCATATAGTTTTAATGTTAAAATTTCAAGCACCTTTCGCTTTACATTAATCTACTTATTTACAGTGTTGACTTGAATAACTCTGGAGTAAAATACATGATAGTTTTACTATATGGCTGAATTAATACCCTAATGCAAAAACATTGATTATATTTAATTAAAATTGCATAAAGTGCAATATGTATTTAACACTTACTGCCTTCTCAATATCTGATTTGTATTTCTTGAATTTGTCACTGTTCTGGTTTTTCAGGCTTGCATCAAATGTCTCGTCTATTGACAGTGATATCTGACGATTTACTTGATTTACTGGAATAAAATGAAAAGAAAAAGCAATAACAAAATATTGAAACAAGCAGATTTTATAAGCATGAAAAGACCATAAACCCATAAGTTATAACTGGGACTTGCAAACAAGTCATACTATTATTAAACGTTTATCATACTATTATTAAAAATTTCAGTCCAGTCGTTAAAGTAATTTTCTGGTTTTTAACACACTTAGATTTCTGCTAGAGAATGTGACTTATGTGCTACTTTTGTATGTTGCTAAAAGGCAAAACTTCAACATTTAGTCAAATGTGACATTATATTTCCTGTGACTGCCAGATTTATCTAAACTATGTTAAGAATCACAGACAACTAAGTGTGAAAATTGCTATCAAATTAATCAATATTCAAATAAAAAAATCTGTGCACCAACTAACCACCAGCACCCAATTTTCATTTCAGATATATTTTAGGCATTATATATGTTTATAACATTCATTATGGGGTAAACTTCTTTGTCTTTAGATTTCTTTTAGTTGCTGCTCTTCTAGAGTTTACAATAAAAATACTGTAAACATTACTTACCGGTTGTTGCTGGTATTGTTGTTACCATTCTTGCTGTTGTTGGCGTTGTAATTAATGGTTTTGTTGGTATTACTGTAATTGATTTTGTTGTTGGTGGCTCTGTTGGTGGTGGTGGTGGCGGAGCTGTTGGTGCTTTTGTTGTTAGTACGGTTGATGGTGGTGGTTTTGTTGTGGTAGATTGACCTAAGAATAGAGGGTTTATTTTTCCATTAAAATAAGTGTACATTTCATATATGAATTATGTAATCACAAACTTAAAGTAAAAATTTGAAACAATATATTTTTTAAAGGCCCCCTGAAATCAAAATTGAAGTTTTCTGGCTGTTTGTATGAATATGTTTGTCTTAAGGTTGTAAAAGCTATCCAATGGGCCGAAAGAAGTCTAGTTTTTGCGTTAGTGTCACGCAAACCTCTGCAGCACGCACATAGTGTGCTCTGCTCCAGACATGATAGCATAGAGAGGATCATATGCGCGAGTTGGTGCGGACCACAAAATGCATCCAACCTATCTGAATTCTACGCAGAATGATGTCTTTTAACATGCTATTGAAGAGACACAATTACAGATTCAGCATAATAAATGGCACTGATGAGGAGAAGAGATAACAACGGTGCCATGCACCATAAGATAAATTATAAGCTTTCAAACTACACATTATCAACATTACTAAAAAGTACTTTTTTTCTCAGTAGTAACAGTTTCATGTTAATGTAAAGGAAAAAAGTATTAGACTTGTTTTCAATACAAACGTGGCTGTCACAAACTTTCAAATGATGCTTTACCGGCTCCAACGTAAACAAAATGCTATTGCCTATTTTTAGAGAAGGTGATGGGCCACTCGATATGTGCTGCCCTGACTTTTGCGTTACTGTATAAGTGGGAATCTTTAGGCACCTCATGATCTGATCCAATTTTCTCTTTTTCTCAGCATTATTGCCGTTTGATTATTACTGATAACATCATAGATAGCAGCAGGTCTAATAGGTTGCATTCACACTAATCCACAGATTTGTTTTAAAATATCAGATGTGTTGTCCTGTCCAAGACATAACTGACTGTTTACATTAATTTCACATCATAAAATCATTTGGAGAAACAAGTGCATTTGTGCGCTGTGGGGAATTACCATTTTAAAAACACATTAACAAGCAATATGAATATAAACAATAATGTAAAATAAACAAAAAATAAATTAAATAATATTAACTGGAGTCTGATTTAGCACACACAAAAACATTTCTCTGATATGAAGAAGTCTGTTGAAGAACCTACTTGTTCCTGTTGTTGAGGTAGATGTCAGAGCACTCGTCACTGCTGTTGTGATTTTAGTTGTGTTTGGGGTTGAAGGGGTAGTAAACTCTATGAAAAGCATGAAAAGCAAAGGTTTTGATGATCTGACAAGTATAAACCTAATGGTTAAGGATTAAAGATAGTCTAGTAACTAGTGGACATCTCAGTTACTATTGTAACCTCCGTACCCTGATGGAGAGAATGAGAAGTTGTATCGAGACTGACACTAGGGGTCGCACTTGGGAGCCCCAAACACATCTGATATTTTGAGAAAAGGCCACTGAGAATTGGCGAGTGGAATTTGCATTCGCCACTCCCCTGGACATACGGGTGTAGCCAGATTTAGGCACTGGGGAAGCGCTCTTCTTCCTAAGTAGGAAAAAGAGAACTGCGGAGACTCTACTTAGGAAAAGACACGCGTTTACCAACAGGGAAACCGTACCGTGGAAAATACATCATATGTGATTACCAACAGGGAATCACTACATATGGAGCGATTACCTGAAAAGGGCATACTACATGAGTATTGGGCCTGGCATCGAATTCCTGTGCCAAATTCGACTGCCACAGGGTGCAGAAGAGTAAAACACATCCAGGATTTGCTGGCACGGGGAACTAACATGGACAAAAAAGGGTTTTCACCCCAAGGCACTGTGTGCAAGTGGTACACCCAGCTAGCTGCCCACATTTTATCTGCTCATACCTGACAACACACAAGTTGATACTGGCTCAACCCAGAGATTGTAAAATATTACGTGTCATATTAAGATATTATGCGTCACCCAGCCTGCCACTTTACAGATCTCTGTTAGAGAGGTGCCATTGGCTAAAGCCCAGGAAGATGCAACACTCCTTATGGAGTGTGCTCATACTCCAAAAGGGCATGGCTCACTCTGTGCCTGGTATGCCAAGGCACTGGCATCAACAATCCAGTCAAGGTCAAGGAATACCACAGCAGGCAATGGGAAGATTCTTGGAAAGTGAACAGGTCTACCTGTGCTTTGCCGAATCAACTCCAGATCAGCTGGACCACCTGGAGATGGAGTCTCCACTCTCCCTGGAGCGTTACTTGTCATGACGTTGTATCTGCCGCACGGTTGAGGTCATCTGAGAATTGAGTGGCCCGCAGAAATTTCAGTCGCCTTATTGTCGCCTTGTTGTCTGTCTGTCCAGACCAACATGTTCTTGCCCTGGATCAATGGCCGAAACCTCACAAGGCCAGCAAACTGCTAGCAACTTGAGGTAATTGATATGCCAAAGCAATCAAGGTCCTGTCCAGGAGCCCACGGCTGCATTCCCATTGCATACAGCACCCCAGCTCGACTTGGAAGCACCTGTTGTTACAACATTCCTGGACACTTGTTCTAGGGGATCCCCTGCCTGTAGAAATGCAAGGTCTGTCCAAGGGCTGAATGTAAAGTGACAGATCGGCGTGACAGTCATGGTGCATAGCTGTAGCACCATGCCCATCTTGGGACTTGATACTGAAGCCAGTGCACAACCAGTCTCATATGCATCAACCCAAGCGGCGTTACCACTGCAGAGAACGACATATGCCCCAGGAGCTTCTGAAATTGTTTTAGCTTCTGAAATTGCTTTGTGAGATGTGACGTTGTAGTGACCGAGTCTAACTCCATCCCGAGAAAAGAGATGTTCTGCATTGGGGAGAGCTTGCTCTTTTCCTAGTTGACCTGAAGCCCTAATCGGCTGAGGTGTCTGAACACCAGCTGCGAGTTGCATAAACATAGCCAATATGTTAAGACTTTGTCTTAAGTACTAGTATGACCAACTAGTGATTAGTCATGGGCAATCAGTGTTACTTTTTGGTTTCAAATGATACCATTCTATGCTTTTATGTACTTGACTTAAAACAGTTATGAACAGTCTTAAAGAAAAAAATGTGATGACTAACTTGTAAGACTAGTCTTAGCAGTTTATGCAACCGGACCCAGGTCTCTGTGCGCACACAATAGATCTTGAGAGTGAACTAGAATCAGAATGTAACTAGAATGTGAAATCCCTTCATCTCAGCTGGAGGGACAGGCTCTATTGCGTCCTTTACCAAGAGGACTGCAATTTCCGCACAAAGGACGGGGGCATCTTTGCCTGTCACCGAAGTAAAAAGGACACTGTTGAATCTGGGAGGGCGCCTGGCGAACTGAATCGCATCATTGGGAGGCACTAACCAGGCCCGAACATGCCGCACTGACCTGTGTGGGGCTTTGTGTGAGTTGCGGCCAGAGATGAGGAGGCGACAAACTCGCATCCAGCATGTCTGAGCTGCAGACGCTGTGTGACCTAGGGAATGAGGAAGCTGCTCTTTCTTGAAATATGTAGGTACCACTGCCATTTGGGTGAGTGGCGGAGCAAAAATAAAAAGGAACAAAAGATTCTCCAACAGGACCTCCACCAGGGGAAGGAGTGGTGCGCTCAGTGTCTCCTGAGGAAGAGCAGCTGCTGCCATCCCTGGGTCACTCATCTCAGGGATGCTTCAAAACCTTCTTGGGGTTCTTAGCACTTGCCTGACAAGTGGGCTGCGTCGATTTCCTGCATGCAGCTCAAGGCTATCGACTGGGTTCTGGGTGTGACGGAGCTGGTATGGCAGCCACAGGCGGATGCCCTCAGTGATGAGAAGACATCGAGCATGACCTCGGTGGCCTGTATGTGGCGGTGGAATCACGCAGAGGCAAGATGTGTTTAATCGCCTCCGTCTGCTGCTTGACTGCCAAGAATTGCTGGGCAAAGTCCTCGACAATGTCGCCAAAGAGGCCACCCTGCGAGATGGAGTAGTCAAGAAAGCTGACTTTGTCAACCTCCTGCAGGGAAGAGGCGGCCGGAGATGATTCCGCCAGGTGGCAGTGTTCTGATTAGACATACCATGTAAATAAAATTAAATGATCACTTACTTGTTGTTACCACTGTTGGGGTAGATGCTGGAGCACTTTTTATTGTTGTACTGTCAGTTGTGTTTGGGATTAGGGTTGAAAGGCTTGTAACATCTACAAAATCAAAAAGAGGTAATGAATATCTTGTATGTTGTAAAATATACAAAATCAAAAATCTATTTTAAACAGACATGGGAAGTAATTAAAATAGATTGACAACTACTTAACATAAATAAACAAGGTATGTGCTAAACACATCTCTGAAGGCTTTAGTTGTTGGTGACTATGCCATTTAAATAAAAATATATGATCACTTGTTGTTTTTACTGTTAGAGTAGATGTTGACATACTTGTTACTGCTGTACTGTAAGTTGTGTTTGGGATCAGAGTTGGAAGGCTCGTAACATCTACAAAATCAAAAAGAGGTAATGCATATCTTGTATGTTGTAAGATCTATAAAATCAAAATTCAAATTCAAACAGACATGGGAAATAATTAATATTATCTGGCAACTAATGAACAATAAGTAAACATGGTATGTGCTAATCATCTCTAAAGATTTTAGTTGTTGGTGCCATTTAAATTAAATTATATGATCACTTACTTGTTTCTACTGTTGGAGTAGATGCTGGAGCGCTTGTTATTGTTGTACTGTCAGTTGTGTTTGGGATCAGGGTTGAAAGACTTGTAACATCTGCAAAATCAAAATCAGGTAATAATGAATATCTTGTATGTTGTAGGATCTATAAAATCAAAGATCAAATTCATAGTGAGATAAGAAGTAATTGATATTGTCTGGCAACTACTTAACTATAAATAAACATGGTAAGTGATAAACACATCTCTGAAGGTTTTAGTTGTTGGTGATGATGCCATTTAAATAAAATTATATGATCATTTACTTGTTGTTTCTATTGCTGGAGTAGATGCTGGAGTGCTTGTTATTGTTGTACTGTCAGTTGTGTTTGGGATCAGAGTTGGAAGGCTTGTAACATCTACAAAATCAAAAAGAGATAATGAATATCGTGTATGTTGTACAATCTGCAAAATCAAAAATTTAATTCAAACAGACATGGGAAGTAATTAATATTGTCAGGCAACTACTGAACAATAATTAAACATGGTATGTGCTAAACACATCTCTGAAGGTTTTACTTGTTAGTGACGATGCCATTTAAATAAAATTATATGATCATTTACTTGTTGTTTCTATTGCTGGAGTAGATGCTGAAGCACTTGTTATTGCTGTACTGTCAGTTGTGTTTGGGATCAGAGTTGGAAGGCTTGTAACATCTACAAAATCAAAAAGAGATAATGAATATCTTGTATGTTGTAAAATCTACAAAATCAAAAATTTAATTCAAACAGACATGGGAAGTAATTAATATTGTCAGGCAACTACTGAACAATAATTAAACATGGTATGTGCTAAACACATCTCTGAAGGTTTTACTTGTTGGTGACGATGCCATTTAAATAAAATTATATGATCATTTACTTGTTGTTTCTATTGCTGGAGTAGATGCTGGAGTGCTTGTTATTGTTGTACTGTCAGTTGTGTTTGGGATCAGGGTTGAAAGGCTTGTAACATCTACAAAATCAAAATGAGGTAATATGAATATCTTGTATGTTGTAGGATCGATAAAATCAAAAATCAAATTCATAGTGAGATAAGAAATAATTAATATTGTCTGACAACTACTTAACTATAAATAAACATGGTAAGTGATAAACACATCTCTGAAGGTTTTAGTTGTTGGTGAGGATGCCAAGAAAATAAAATAATATGATCACGTACTTGTTGTTTCTATTGTTGGAGTAGATGCTGGAGCGCTCGTCATTGCTGTACTGTCAGTTGTGTTTGGGATCAGAGTTGGAAGGCTTGTAACATCTACAAAATCAAAATTAGGTAATATGAATATCTTGTATGTTGTAGGATCGATAAAATCAAAAATCAAATTCATAGTGAGATAAGAAATAATTAATATTGTCTGACAACTACTTAACTATAAATAAACATGGTAAGTGATAAACACATCTCTGAAGGTTTTAGTTGTTGGTGAGAATGCCAAGAAAATAAAATAATATGATCACTTACTTGTTGTTTCTATTGTTGGAGTAGATGCTGGAGCGCTCGTCATTGCTGTACTGTCAGTTGTGTTTGGGATCAGAGTTGGAAGGCTTGTAACATCTACAAAATCAAAAAGAGGTAATGAATATCTTGTATGTTGTAAAATCTACAAAATCAAAATTATAAAACGGATAGTTCCGGCCCTTGATTCTGATTGGTTGAGCCGCATTCGAAGCCATTGTAAAATTCCCAAAAACATACAGCTGACCACATCACATAAGTATTGCTGCACCTCTAAGTGTTTCCCTGCATTCCATTCGGAAGGGCTCATCCCTATGCCCTAACAATCAAGGAAGCGCCTTTGTCGCACATTTTGTACACTGGTTGACCCCCCAAAAAACACAAGCTGCGCCTTTTGTTTAATGCTAGTTTATTTATTTATTTATTTTTGGTTTATCGCACCAAGGCCTTTTACGTTAAATATAATGTATATTGTGTCTATGTATTTGAAACATTTGAATGGACTGATAAAGGTAGCTGTAAAGTATTTTTTGTTGAAGCACAACGTTGTTTTGACCACAATAATGTACCAAATCTAACTCGTATAAATATTACAGTAGTATAGAAAAATACTATATATACATTTATAAGTAAAATCGAACTACGAGCCTCCTGTACCCATTCTGTGACGTCAAACAACTTCCCTGTGCAAAGGATCATGGGGGCCCGAACTGTCCATCAGTTGTACCCTTCAAAATCCTTCAAGGGTTAGTTCACCCAAAAATGAAAATTGTGTCATTTATTATTCACCCTCATGTCGTTCCACACCTGTAAGACCTTCGTTCATCTTAGGAACACAAATTAAGATATTTTTGGTGAAATCCGATGGCTCAGTGAGGCCTCTATTGCCAGCAAGTTAATTTACACTTTCAGATGCCCAGAAAGGTATTAAAAACAGTTCATGTGACTACAGTGGTTTAACCTTGATGTTATGAAGCGACAAGAATACTTCTTGTGCACCAAAAAACAACAACAAAAAAAAAACAAAAAACAAAATAAGGACTTTTCAACAATATCTAGTGATGGCTGATTTCAAAACACTGCTTTGAATTTTTTGTTTTAAATCAGTGGTTTGGAGTGCCAAAGTCACATGATTTCAGCAGTTTGGCAGTTTGACAGGCGATCCGAACCGCTGATTCGAAACAAAAGATTCAAAGCAGTATTTTGAAATTGGCCATCACTAGATATTGTTGAAAAGTCGTTATTTTGTTTTTTTGGTGCACAAAAAAGTATTCTTGTCACTTTATAATATTAAGGTAGAACCACTGAACTCACATTAACTGTTTTAAATATGTGTTTAGTACCTTTCTGGGCATTGAAAGTGTAAATTAACTTGCTGGCAATAGAGGCCTCATTGAGCCATTGGATTTCATCAAAAATATCTTAGTTTGTGTTCCGAAGATGAACAAAGATCTTACGGGTGTAGACCCACATGGCGGTGAGTAACTAATGACAGAATTTTAATTTTTGGGTGAACTAACCCTTTCATTCCGAAGGGCCCTTTTAAGTGGCCAGTTTTGAGCACTTCGGTTTGGAACGACCCTTCAATATGGCAGCTATGATTGTTTTCACTCCGAAGTGCCCTTCGGAGGGCGATATATCCCGTTTGGAACGCACCGTGTATGTTGCTGCTTCTATCTTAGCAACCACTCTTAGCAACGTAAACATGTTTGTTCTCAATTGATTTTGTTAATTGAAGCTTACCATTATGTAGAAGAGTATTGTGAGAGAGATATCGAGTGACCAAGTGTATTACCTGCATTCAGATTTAGCATTTTCCTTCAGGTCAGTTCCCTACATGTTCATAATAAAAAATCAGTTTGAATATCCGCTGCGACCTTGTCCTTTTAACATTTATTGGGTTTTCCCGTGCCCTTCTGACACTGACAGCGCTACTTAAAGCATTTGTCATTTGCGTCTTGTTCCATGTTCACAACAAGTTTCAATATAAAAGTCTTTGCGACTGACTCGCTCATAAAGATAATCTTTACCGCCATCTAATGGCGTAATAAATATAACTTCTATTGCTGTTCATTGTCAGGGACTATTTATTTCCAGCGGAAGGAAGGCTCTTAATGATTTTACTTCATGAAAGTCGCATTGATACATATTTTTTGGCTTTAATATTTGTATTATGTGGTAACCATTTTATAAAAGCAATAAGCTCCTCTCCGCGTCATGCCTAACAACGCCCCTTAGCTGTTATAAATTCACAGTAAACCATGGCTTCTTAGGGATTATTGCTTTAGTAAACATGGTGATAAACATCTCTGAAGGTTTTAGTTGTTGGTAATGATGCCATGTAAATAAAATAATATGATCACTTGGTGTTTGTTCTTTTGGAGTAGATGCTGGAGCGCTTGTTATCGTTGTACTGTCAGTTGTGTTTGGGCTTGTATGATCTACTAAATAAAAATCAAATTCAATTAGACATGGAAAGTAATTAATTTTGTCTGGCAACTACTGAACAACAAGTAAACATGGTATGTACTAAACATTTCTGAAGGTTTTAGTTGTTGGTAATGATGTCATATAAATAAAATTATATGATCACTTACTTGTTGTTTCTATTGCTGGAGTAGATGCTGGAGCACTTGTTATTGTTGTACTGTCAGTTGTGCTTGGGATCAGAGTTGAATGGCTTGTAACATCTAAAAAATCAAAAATAGGTAATGAATAAAAATCAAATTCAATTAGACATGGAAAGTAATTAATTTTGTCTGGCAACCACTGAACAAAAATTAAACATAGTATGTGCTAAACACATCTCTGAAGATTTTAGGTTTTGGTGATGATGCCATGTAAATAAAATTGTATGATCACTTACTTGTTGTTTCAACTGTTGGAGTAGATGCTGGAGCACTTGTTATTGTTGTACTGTCAGTTGTGCTTGGGATCAGGGTTGGAAGGCTTGTAACACCTACAAAATCAAATATTAAATTTAAACAGACATGGGAAGTAATTAATATTGTCTGGCAACTACGGAACAATAAATAAATGTGGTAAGTGATAAACACATCTCTTTAGTTGTTGGTGATGTACCATGTAAATAAAATTATATGATCACTTACTTGTTTCTATTGTTGGAGTAGATGCTGGAGCGCTTGTTATTGTTGTACTGTCAGTTGTGTTTGGGATCAGAGTTGGAAGGCTTGTAACATCTATAAAATCAAAAAGAGGTAATGAATATCTTGTATGTTATAAAATCTACAAAAAAAAAAATCAAATTCAAACAGACGTGGGAAGTAATTAGCTTTGTCTGGCAGCTACTGAACAATAAGTAAATATGGTATGTGCTTAACACGTCTCTGAAGATTTCAGTTGTTGGTGATGATGCCATGCAAATACAATTTTATGATCACTTACTTGTTGTTTCTATTGTTGGAGTAGATGCTGGAGCGCTCGTCATTGCTGTACTGTCAGTTGTGTTTGGGATCAGGGTTGAAAGGCTTGTAACATCTAAAAAAAATCAAACTTCAAATTAAAACTGAGATAAGAAGTAATTAATATTGTCTAGTCTGGCAACTACTAAACAATATGTAATAGTAATTGCTAAAGACATCTCTAAAGGTTTTAGTTGTTGGTGAATATACAATATAAATAGAAATAAATTATCACTTGTCATTTCTGCTACTGGAGTGGATGATGGACTACTTGTTATTGTTGTTACTTCACGAGTTGTGTTTAGGATCGGGGTTGTGAGGGTGGTAACATCTACAAAAAAGCAAGGACTGATTAATCTGATTCAATTCATTTTAACTGTTTTTTTTTTTAAATATACACTACTGTCTAAGGGGCCGTTTACACGACACCATTTTAAACTAAAAACGGAAAACTTTTTATGTGCTTTGGCCATTCATTTACACAAAAACAGCGTTTTGGTGGTCTGAAAATGCAAAGAAAATGGGTTTCAAAGTGCACGTTTTTGAAAACGGTCTCCGTGTAAACAACAAAAACGGCGAATCTGTGAAAACGATTACGTCATGCACATGCGCATTACACGTTTAGTCTATAGTGTTTCATCGCCATCTAATGGCCTGCCAGCAGAATACAGCGTTTTTAGTCGTTTTCACGGATTTGTATAAATGGGGATCGTTTTGACATTGGTGTTGTCTGTATGCGGAAAACCCAAAGGAAAAACATCTCAGTTTTAAGCACATCGTTGTCCGTAAACGTACAGCTAAGACCGATACTTAAAGTTGTAATAGAAAAAGTTGATAACAGTGTTTAAGTTCTGATATGGTTTTTACATTTACATTTAAATATAATGTGAAGTTTTTACATTTTATTAAGAAAAAATTATTCTACTAGCAGACCACTTGGAATTCTACACCAAATATAATTTTTTAAGAAACACAATTTGAAAATCAACACATCACAACTAGGGTAAATATTCAACATCCCTAAAATTAATTAATTACAAAAATTAAATGATTAGTTCACTTTAAAATGAAAATTACCCAAAGCTTTACTCAAGACATCCTAGGTCTACATGACTTTCTTCTTTCTGATGAACACAATCAAAGTTATATTTATAAATATCCTGACGCATCCAAGCTTTATAATGGCAGTGAACGGGACCAACGAGTGTGAAGCTCAAGAAAGTGCATCCATCCATTATAAACGTACTTCACACGGCTCCGGGGGTTAATAAAGGCCTTTTGAAGCGAAGCGATGCATTTGTATAAGAAACATATCCATATTTAATAAGTTATAAAGTAAAATATCTAGCTTCCGCCAGACCACCTTCCATATTAAACTACAGAAATGCATAGGACACAGTGTAAGTGTTTTGAACTGCGAGAGGTGTTACACTTTCTTCGTAAGTAGAATACGGAAGGCAGTCTGGACGGAAGCTAGATATTTTACTTTATAACTTGTTAAATATAGATTTTTTTCTTAAACAAACAGCTTCACTTCAGAAGGCCTTTATTAACCCCCCCGGAGCCATGTGGAGTACGTTTATGATGAATGGATGCACTTTATTGAGCTTCATACTCATTGGTCATAAAGCTTGGATGCGTCAGGATATTTATTAATATAACTCTGATTGTGTTCATCAGAAAGAAGAAAGCCATATACAACTAGGATGTCTTGAGGGTGAGTAAAGCTTTGGGTAATTTTATTTTCTAATCCTTTAAGTCATATTTACAAATTAACATATTGAGTATTGTCACATTTGTTGCTAAGTGCGCTGCAAAAAAGTAATACCTGTATTTGTTGCTGTTGGCACTGATGGTGTAGATGTTATAGACACACTTGTGTTTGGGATTGTGGTTGAAGGTATGGGACAGCCTGTGATAACCAAAGATATAAATTAATCTGATTACATTACCTTTATTGTCAAATACTATTCATCAAGAGAAATGTATACCCTGCTGTCTATCAAAATAAATACAAGTAATTTTAACAAAAGTAATAGTAAAAGCTGATTTAGTGTTCCACTAAACAGTGAAAAACATAATCTAGAAAAGAAAGACATGCCCTACTGTATGATGTTAAAAAATAACAGCTGGCTTTCATGTAACTGGATGTAATAGCTACAAATTTCACAGCACTTTACGATTACATTAATTGTCAGCTTTGACTTGTAATATAGAGAAGCTTACAAGGGGGTGACAAAAATAATCGACTGCTCAAAAACTGCACGAGACTGTACGATCACACTAATTGATTTTTATGTCAATGGTGTATTTGAATGACTCCAGTGGAGCTGCATACATTAATAAAAGATGAAAATAATTGTATGGTCATAAACTGCATCAGACTTTATGATCACGCCAATTGTCAAATTGGATTTGAAATAAAGAGAGACATTACCAGGTGGTGGCCGGCAGAACGCCCCATCAGTTGGAAGAGAAGCGATGCATCCACACGTACCATTTTGACTGTGGCCACAAGCGCCATGTTTAAAGCATTGTTCAGAGGGCCAAGCATATTGATTCTCACACTTGCACTCGGTATGGCTCGAATTTGAGAGACACACTGGAAAATAAACAAATAATGAAGATTTGGTGGACATACAAATAAATAATTTCTCTATTGAATGTTGACAGAACGGTATTACTGCACTTATTGTCACGAACAACGGTGAAGATCCTTCAATCAGCCACCAGAGGTCTTACTGACCTCAGTTTTAACCTGAGTAATAACCCAGACTATTTAAGCCCTGTGTTTTCTCCCTCTCATTGTAAAGTTTTGTTTGCCCCAGCTACAATTTTGAGGTGTGTTATCAGGGGTTGAACCACACCACCTTCAACAATTTCGTACAATGTCTGAAAAAAGTATTCAAACCTCCTGAGGGAGGAAGGAGTGCTGGAGAACTACTACTTGCTCTCCGCCAGGGCAAGAATACCTCTGCGGAATTTGCTTTCTCGTTTCGCACTCTCGCTGCTCAAACCATATGGGTGGAGGACACGCTAAAACTTCTGTTCTGTCAGGGGTTAAATGTGGACGTTCAGTCAGAGCTGGCCTGTCGTGATGAGGGAAAAAACTCTAGACCAATTCATAGAATTGCTCATTCGTATCGATAATCTCATCCGTTCAAGGAGATTAACCCGAGATTCCAGCCCTCCCTGTCAGACAAATCAGTACTATGACAATGCTGAACCTATGCAAATTGGATGCACTCACCTCTCTGCAGAAGAGCGGGTATGACGCATCAGAGATCAATTGTGTCTATACTGCGGTCAAGCTGGACACCTGAGAGCAAATTGCCCGACACAACCTTCCCAACCATTTAAACGCAGTGTGAGTGTAATGATTTATTCTCTTCGACTCACATTGTATATTGAAGTACCAGTATAGTTAACATTCCTCTCAAACACTATAACCTCTAAGGCTCTGTTAGACAGATATAAGATATCACCAATCCCCTGTAAATCTGCTTTGGCATTGGCAATGCTAGATGGACATCTGTTGGGGGCTTGTCCAGCATTACACACCACCATTGACCTCATTCTTCAAGTTGGAGTGTTACACTCCCAAACAACCCAAATTTCATCATACATTCACCTTACAATCCAGTTATCCTTGGTTTAACCTGGTTGCAAAAAAGCCCTCATAACCCTCAAATTTCGTGGTGAAAGAAGCACATCACACGCTGGGACACCACTTGCTCTTCCACATGTTTAAAACCAGCCCTCCCTATACCTATGAGAACCACTACAATATCAGACGAGTCCAAGGCAGCTCCAAATCTACCTCCTAAGTACGCCGACCTAGTTGAAGCATTCAACAAAACCAAAGCCTCACAACTACCTCGCCATTGACTTAGTGATTTGTGCCATTGAGCTGTTACCTGGTACTATTCTTCCATGAGGCAGAATTTTCCCATTATCAGAATCTGAATCTAAAGTAATGAAAGACTACATTGAGGAAGAACTGGCCAAGGGGTTCATCCATCCATCCTCTTCTCTGGCGGCAGTAGGATTTTTCTTTGTCGGGAAAAAGGATAGTGGCCATCGACCTTGCATTGATTATCATGGCTTAAATGAAATAACTCTCAAGGTATCCACTACCCCTGGTCCCATCAACTTTAGAAGTACTAAGAGCAGCCAAATATTATACCAAGCTCGAGCTCCTCTGCGCTTACAATTTCATTCGCATCCGGGAAGAAGATGAATGGAACAGTCTTTTCAACCAGTAGCGGGCACTATGAATATCTTGATATGCCGTTCGGATTGGATAACAGTCCTTCTGGGTTCCAATCTTTCATAAATGACGTTTTCAGGGAAATGTTGAACCAGTGACTGATTGTATAGAGCAGTTCTGATACATCTCATCGAGCACCAACTGTAGGCCAAGGCAGAAAAGTGCAAATTCCATCAAACTTCGATCTCTTTCCTCGGTTTCAACATCAGTCCTGAAGAGGTTTCCATGGATGATAGCAAATTGAGGGCAGTCCTGAACTGGCCTCAGCTGACCATGGTAAAGGAGTTACAACGGTTCTTAGGATGGGTTAACTTTTACAGAAGTTTTATCAGAAATTTCAGCACAGTCGCAGCAATACTCACTTCCATGATAAAGGGTGGACATGCCAAGCTTTACTGATCTGCCATCACTGCTCAAGCTTTCAACAAACTGAAGAGTCGTTTCACCTCTGCTCCCATTTTGCATCATCCTGACCCCAATGTGCCATTCGTAATGTAGGTAGATGCTTCAAGCTCGGGTATTGGCGCCATTCTCTCTCAAAGTCAAGGTAATCCCCCAAAGCTTTTTCCATGTGCTTATTATTCCCACAAACTCACCCCTGCCGAGCAGAATTACGATGTGGGCAACCACAAACAACTAACCATGAAAGCCACATTTGAAGAATGGAGACATTTTATTAACTGACCATTGCAATCTTGAGCCAAAAGACTAAACCACAGACAAGCTAGATGGGCACTATTTTTCCACTAGATTTAACTTCTCAATCACTTATCGACCAGGCTCCAAGAACATTAAAGCAGACTCTCTACCTCGTCAGTATGTTTCAACTCAACCTTCCCCAGAACCCATCACTTCATCATCCTTAATTCTAGCCCCAGTCCAATAGGATATCATGTCCAAGATCATGCAGGCCCATGCACAGAACCCACCTCCTCCAGATTGCCCTCTCAACCGAACATTTATCCCACCGAATCTGTGGGAAAGAGTCATTAGCTGGGTTCGCTCTTCTGTTAGTATAGGTCATCCAGGCATTTTATAAACAACTGTCATGACTGTGCCACAGCCAAATCTTCAAAACAACTACCTGCAGGTCTAGTGCAACCCCTACCCATACCTCAACAACCATGGTCCCACACAGCCATTGATATCATCACCGATCTTTCCAGTCTCGCAAGGTAATGCCAATATATTAACTGTCATGGATTGATTTTCCAAGGCATGTTGACTAATACCTCTTCCAAAGCTCCCATCAGCCTTCGCTAGCATCTCCTTCACTGTGTGTTACAGTACTATAAACTTCGTGAGGACATTGTTTCTGACTGAGGCCCTCAAATTACATCAAGGGTTTGGAGAGATTTCTTTTGCCTACTCAGCATCAACATAAGTCTTACTTCAGGATACCACATCCAATCTAATAGCCAGATGGAAAGATTAAATCAAGAACTCACCAAGTTTCTGCAAATGTACTGCCAACAGATCTACTACCACCCATGATCGTGGATGGTGAAGAGGCATATCAAGTGCGAGATCTTCTAGATTCCAGATGTCAGGGATGCTAGATCCAATATCTGGTCGACTGGGAAGGGTATGGCCTGGAGGAGAGGTCCTGGGCCAATGCGAATGATATCCTCGTCCCCACTCTCATCACAGAATTTCATAGAACCCCCCTTGAGAGACCTGCCTCTCGACCTCGAGGAAGACCCCAACATCAGATGCTTCCTCGCATCAAGAGCCACTCGCAGGGGGAGGGGGGGCTCTGTTATGAACGCCGGTGAAGATCCACTGGAGGTCTCACTTGCCTGAGTTTTAACGTTGGACTGCATTTTCCAAGAACCCACATACCTGGACTGATTGCATCCACACCCATTGCACATTACCCAGACTATTTAATCCCTGTGTTTTTTCTCTATCATTGTGAAGTCTTGTTTGCTCCGGCTACAATTCTAACCGTTATTCCCTGTTACCTTGCCTGTGTATGACCTTGTCTGGATTACGGTTTGATTATGACACTCTGCTACTTGCCTGTGACTCTGTTTGTTTACCTGGTTCTCGATTTCTGCTGTTTGCTGCCTGCCTCTAAATAAACTGCATATGAATCCCAATCATATGAATAAATGCATATGAATCCCAATCAGTCCTTGTTACACATATACTTCTCTTACCTGTAGTGATGTTTGCACTGGAGATTTTCATGCCTTTCTTGACACACATGGGGAATTTCTGTCCACAAATCAACGCCCTCAAGTGCTCTATCATGGCTTCTCTTGAAGCATTGATCTTTATGTCAATGGTGTATTTGAATGACTTCAGCGAAGCTGAAAAAATAAAAATAATCAAGCTGTCAAAAACTGCATGAGGCATTACAGTCATGGCAGATGTTAACTTGGAATTGAAATAAAGAGAGACTTCTTTACCAGGTGGTGGCCGGCAGAACGTCCCATCAGCTGGAAGAGAAGCGATGCATCGACATGTACTATTTTGAGCATCGTCACAAACGCCATGTTTAAAGCATTGTTCAGAGGGCCAAGCATATTGATTCTCACACTTGCATTCGGTTTGGCTCGAGTTTGAGAGACACACTGAAAATTAAACAAATAAGATTTTGGAGGACAAACAAATAAACAATTTTTTCTGATGAAAGTGGACAACACAGTATTACTCGGCTTATACTTCTCTTACCTGCAGTGATGTTTGCACTGGAGATTTTTATGCCTTTCTTGACACACATGGGGAATTTCTGTCCACGAATCAACCCTCTCAAGTGCTCCATCACGGCTTCTCTTGAAGCATTTATTTTTATGTCAATGGTGTATTTGAACGACTTCAGCGGAGCTTCAAAAATTAGGCAAAAATAAAAATTATGAAGCTGTCAAAAACTGCATTAGATTTTACAATCACACCGATTGTCAACTTAGATTTAAAATAAATGGAGACTTCTTTACCAGGTGGTGGCTGGCAGAACGCCCCATCAGTTGGAAGAGAAGCGATGCATCCACATGTACCATTTTGACTGGGGCTACAAGCGCCATGTTTAGAGCATTGTTCAGAGGGCCAAGCATACTGATTCTCACATTTGCACTTGGTTTGGCTCGAATTTGAGAGACACACTGAAAATTAAACAAATAAGATTTTAGAGGACAAACTAACTAAAAATTTTTTTTTTTTTTTTTTTTTTTTGATAAATGTGGACACAATGGTGTTAATCTGCTTATACTTCTCTTACCTGCAGTGATGTTTGCACTAGAGATTTTCATGCCTTTCTTGAAGCACATGGGGAATTTCTGTCCACGAATCAACCCTCTCAAGCGCTCTATCACGGCTTCTCTTGAAGCATTGATCTTTATGTCAATGGTGTATTTGAATGACTTTAGTGGAGCTGCAAAAATAATTGAGCGGTCAAAAACTGTATCAGACTTTATAATCCAGCCATTTTTAAAATACCAATCACACCAATTGTCAACTTGGATTCAAAATAAATAGAGACTTCTTTACCAGGTGGTGGCCGGCAGAACGCCCCATCAGTTGGAAGAGAAGCGATGCATCCACATGTACCATTTTGACTGGGGCTACAAGCGCCATGTTTAGAGCATTGTTCAGAGCGCCAAGCATATTGATTCTCACATTTGCATTCGGTTTGGCTCGAGTTTGAGAGACACACTGAAAATTAAACAAATAAGATTTTGGAGGACAAACAAATAAACAATTTTTTCTGATGAAAGTGGACAACACAGTATTACCTGGCTTATACTTCTCTTACCTGTACTGATGTTTGCACTGGAGATTTTTATGCCTTTCTTGACACACATGGGGAATTTCTGTCCACGAATCAACCCTCTCAAGCGCTCTATCACAGCTTCTCTTGAAGCATTGATCTTTATGTCAATGGTGTATTTGAACGACTTCAGCGGAGCTGCATATATAAAAAAAGAGGAAAGTAATTGACCGGTCATAAACTGCATCAGACTTTATGATCCAGCCAATTGTCAAGTTGGATTTTTTAAATAAAGAGAGACTTCATTACCAGGAGTTGGCCGGCAGAACGCCCCATCAGTTGGAAGAGAAGCGATGCATCCACATGTACCATTTTGACTGTGGCTACAAGCGCCATGTTTAGAGCATTGTTCAGAGCGCCAAGCATATTGGTTCTCACATTTGCACTTGGTTTGGCTCGAATTTGAGAGACACACTGAAAATTAAACAAATAAGATTTTGAAGGATAAACAAATAAATATATATTTTTTTTTTTATGAATGTTGACATAATGGTGTTAATCTGCTTATACTTCTCTTACCTGCAGTGATGTTTGCACTAGAGATTTTCATGCCTTTCTTGACGCACATGGGGAATTTCTGTCTACGAATCAACCCTCTCAAGCGCTCTATCACGGCTTCTCTTGAAGCATTGATTTTTATGTCAATGGTGTATTTGAACAACTTCAACGAAGCTGAAAAAATAAGGTAAAAATGAAAATAATTAAGTGGTCAAAAACTGCATCAGACTTTATAATTATGCCAGTTTTAAACTTGGATTTGAAATAAAGAGAGACTTCTCTACCAGGTGGTGGCCGGCAGAACGCCCCATCAGTTGGAAGAGAAGCGATGCATCCACATGTACCATTTTGACTGGGGCCACAAATGCCATGTTTAGGGAATTGTTCAGAGGGCCAAGCATATTGATTCTCACACTTGCATTCAGTTTTACTCGAATTTGAGAGACACACTGAAAATTAAACAAATACGATTTTGGAGGACAAACAAATAAACAATTTTTTGATGAATGTTGACACAACGGGGTTAATCTGCTTATACTTCTCTTACCTGCAGTGATGTTTGCACTGGAGATTTTCATTCCTTTCTTGATGCACGTGGGGAATTTCTGTCCACGAATCAACCCTCTCAAGCGCTCTATCACGGCTTCTCTTGAAGCATTGATCTTTATGTCAATGGTGTATTTGAACAACTTCAGTGGAGCTGCAAACATTAAGAAAAGAGGAAAATAATTGACCGGTCATAAACTGCATCAGACTTTATGATCACACCAATCGTCACTTTGGATTCAAAATAAATAGAGACTTCTTTACCAGGTGGTGGCTGGCAGAACGCCCCATCAGTTGGAACAGAAGCGATGCATCCACATGTACCATTTTGACTGGGGCTACAAGCGCCATGTTTAGAGCATTGTTCAGAGCGCCAAGCATATTGATTCTCACATTTGCACTTGGTTTGGCTCGAATTTGAGAGACACGCTGAAAATTAAACAAATAAGATTTTAGAGGACAAACTAATTAATTTTTTTTTTTTTTTTTTTTGATGAATGTTGACACAACGGTGTTAATGTATTTATACTTCTCTTACCTGTAGTGATGTTTGCACTGGAGATTTTCATGCCCTTCTTGACGCACATGGGGAATTTCTGTCTACGAATCAACCCTCTCAAGTGCTCTATCACGGCTTCTCTTGAAGCATTGATCTTTATGTCAATGGTGTATTTGAACAACTTCAGTGGAGCTGCAAAAATAAGGCAAAAGCGAAAATAATCGAGCGGTCAAAATCTGTATCAGACTTTATAACCCAGCCAATTGTCAAGTTGGATTCAAAATAAATAGAGACTTCTTTACCAGGTGGTGGCCGGCAGAACGCCCCATCAGTTGGAAGAGAAGCGATGCATCCACATGTACCATTTTGACTGGGGCTACAAGCGCCATATTTAGAGCATTGTTCAGAGCGCCAAGCATACTGATTCTCACATTTGCACTTGGTTTGGCTCGAATTTGAGAGACACACTGAAAATTAAACAAATAAGATTTTAGAGGACAAACTAACTAAAAATTTGTTTTTGTTTTTTTTTTTGATAAATGTGGACACAATGGTGTTAATCTGCTTATACTTCTCTTACCTGTAGTGATGTGTGCACTAGAGATTTTCATGCCTTTCTTGAAGCACATGGGGAATTTCTGTCCACGAATCAACCCTCTCAAGCGCTCTATCACGGCTTCTCTTGAAGCATTGATCTTTATGTCAATGGTGTATTTGAATGACTTTAGTTGAGCTGCAAAAATAATTGAGCGGTCAAAAACTGTATCAGACTTTATAATCCAGCCATTTTTAAAATACCAATCACACCAATTGTCAACTTAGATTTAAAATAAAGAGAGACTTCTTTACCAGGTGGGGGCCGGCAGAACGCCCCATCAGTTGGAAGAGAAGCGATGCATCCACATGTACCATTTTGACTGGGGCTACAAGCGCCATGTTTAGAGCATTGTTCAGAGCGCCAAGCATATTGATTCTCACATTTGCATTCGGTTTGGCTCGAGTTTGAGAGACACACTGAAAATTAAACAAATAAGATTTTGGAGGACAAACAAATAAACAATTTTTTTTTGATGAAAGTGGACAACACAGTATTACTTGGCTTATACTTCTCTTACCTGTACTGATGTTTGCACTGGAGATTTTTATGCCTTTCTTGACACACATGGGGAATTTCTGTCCACGAATCAACCCTCTCAAGCGCTCTATCACAGCTTCTCTTGAAGCATTGATCTTTATGTCAATGGTGTATTTGAACGACTTCAGTGGAGCTGCATATATTAAAAAAAGAGGAAAGTAATTGACCGGTCATAAACTGCATCAGACTTTATGATCCAGCCAATTGTCAAGTTGGATTTTTTAAATAAAGAGAGACTTCATTACCAGGAGTTGGCCGGCAGAATGCCCCATCAGTTGGAAGAGAAGCGATGCATCCACATGTACCATTTTGACTGTGGCTACAAGCGCCATGTTTAGAGCATTGTTCAGAGCGCCAAGCATATTGGTTCTCACATTTGCACTTGGTTTGGCTCGAATTTGAGAGACACACTGAAAATTAAACAAATAAGATTTTGAAGGATAAACAAATAAACAATTTTTTTTTTTTTTATGAATGTTGACATAATGGTGTTAATCTGCTTATACTTCTCTTACCTGCAGTGATGTTTGCACTGGAGATTTTCATGCCTTTCTTGACGCACATGGGGAATTTCTGTCCACGAATCAACCCTCTCAAGCGCTCTATCACGGCTTCTCTTGAAGCATTGATTTTTATGTCAATGGTGTATTTGAACAACTTCAACGAAGCTGAAAAAATAAGGTAAAAATGAAAATAATTAAGTGGTCAAAAACTGCATCAGACTTTATAATTATGCCAGTTTTAAACTTGGATTTGAAATAAAGAGAGACTTCTCTACCAGGTGGTGGCCGGCAGAACGCCCCATCAGTTGGAAGAGAAGCGATGCATCCACATGTACCATTTTGACTGTGGCCACAAATGCCATGTTTAGGGAATTGTTCAGAGGGCCAAGCATATTGATTCTCACACTTGCATTCAGTTTTACTCGAATTTGAGAGACACACTGAAAATTAAACAAATACGATTTTGGAGGACAAACAAATAAACAATTTTTTGATGAATGTTGACACAACGGTGTTAATCTGCTTATACTTCTCTTACCTGCAGTGATGTTTGCACTGGAGATTTTCATTCCTTTCTTGATGCACGTGGGGAATTTCTGTCCACGAATCAACCCTCTCAAGCGCTCTATCACGGCTTCTCTTGAAGTATTGATCTTTATGTCAATGGTGTATTTGAACAACTTCAGTGGAGCTGCAAACATTAAGAAAAGAGGAAAATAATTGACCGGTCATAAACTGCATCAGACTTTATGATCACACCAATCGTCACTTTGGATTCAAAATAAATAGAGACTTCTTTACCAGGTGGTGGCTGGCAGAACGCCCCATCAGTTGGAAGAGAAGCGATGCATCCACATGTACCATTTTGACTGGGGTTACAAGCGCCATGTTTAGAGCATTGTTCAGAGCGCCAAGCATATTGATTCTCACACTTGCATTCGGTTTGGCTCGAATTTGAGAGACACACTGAAAATTAAATAAATAATTAATATTTGGTAGACATACGAATAAAGAATTTTTCTGTTGAATGTGGACAGAACAGCATTATTCCGCTTATACTTCTCTTACCTGCAGTGAAGTTTGCACTGGAGATTTTCATGCCTTTCTTGATGCACATGGGGAATTTCTGTCCACGAATCAACGCCCTCAAGCGCTCTATCACGGCTTCTCTTGAAGCATTGATTTTTATGTCAATGGTGTATTTGAATGACTTCAGCGGAGCTTCGAAAATTAGGCAAAAATAAAAGTTATAAAGCTGTCAAAAACTGCATTAGATTTTACAATCACACCAATTGTCAACTTAGATTAAAAATAAAGAGAGACTTCTTTACCAGGTGGTGGCCTGCAGAACGCCCCATCACTTGGAAGAGAAGCGATGCATCCACATGTACCATTTTGACTGGGGTTACAAGCGCCATGTTTAGAGCATTGTTCAGAGCGCCAAGCATACTGATTCTCACATTTGCACTTGGTTTGGCTCGAATTTGAGAGACACACTGAAAATTAAACAAATAAGATTTTGAAGGACAAACAAATAAACAATTTTTTTTTTTTTTTTTTTTTATGAATGTTGACATAATGGTGTTAATCTGCTTATACTTCTCTTACCTGCAGTGATGTTTGCACTAGAGATTTTCATGCCTTTCTTGACGCACATGGGGAATTTCTGTCCACGAATCAACCCTCTCAAGCGCTCTATCACGGCTTCTCTTGAAGCATTGATTTTTATGTCAATGGTGTATTTGAACAACTTCAACGAAGCTGAAAAAATAAGGTAAAAATGAAAATAATTAAGTGGTCAAAAACTGCATCAGACTTTATAATTATGCCAGTTTTAAACTTGGATTTGAAATAAAGAGAGACTTCATTACCAGGAGTTGGCCGGCAGAACGCCCCATCAGTTGGAAGAGAAGCGATGCATCCACATATACCATTTTGACTGGGGTTACAAGCGCCATGTTTAGAGCATTGTTCAGAGCGCCAAGCATATTGGTTCTCACATTTGCACTTGGTTTGGCTCAAATTTGAGAGACACACTGAAAATTAAACAAATAAGATTTTGAAGGACAAACAAATAAACAATTTTTTTTTTATTATTTTTTTTTATGAATGTTGACATAATGGTGTTAATCTGCTTATACTTCTCTTACCTGCAGTGATGTTTGCACTGGAGATTTTCATGCCTTTCTTGACGCACATGGGGAATTTCTGTCCACGAATCAACCCTCTCAAGCGCTCTATCACGGCTTCTCTTGAAGCATTGATCTTTATGTCAATGGTGTATTTGAACAACTTCAGTGGAGCTGCAAACATTAAGAAAAGAGGAAAATAATTGACCGGTCATAAACTGCATCAGACTTTATGATCACACCAATCGTCACTTTGGATTCAAAATAAATAGAGACTTCTTTACCAGGTGGTGGCTGGCAGAACGCCCTATCAGTTGGAACAGAAGCGATGCATCGACATGTACCATTTTGACTGTGGCTACAAGCGCCATGTTTAGAGCATTGTTCAGAGCGCCAAGCATATTGATTCTCACATTTGCACTTGGTTTGGCTCGAATTTGAGAGACACGCTGAAAATTAAACAAATAAGATTTTAGAGGACAAACTAATTAATTTTTTTTTTTTTTTTTTTTTGATGAATGTTGACACAATGGTGTTAATGTATTTATACTTCTCTTACCTGTAGTGATGTTTGCACTGGAGATTTTCATGCCCTTCTTGACGCACATGGGGAATTTCTGTCTACGAATCAACCCTCTCAAGTGCTCTATCACGGCTTCTCTTGAAGCATTGATCTTTATGTCAATGGTGTATTTGAACAACTTCAGTGGAGCTGCAAAAATAAGGCAAAAGCGAAAATAATCGAGCGGTCAAAATCTGTATCAGACTTTATAACCCAGCCAATTGTCAAGTTGGATTTTCAAAATAAAGAGAGACTTCTTTACCAGGTGGTGGCCGGCAGAACGCCCCATCAGTTGGAAGAGAAGCGATGCATCCACATGTACCATTTTGACTGGGGCTACAAGCGCCATATTTAGAGCATTGTTCAGAGCGCCAAGCATATTGATTCTCACATTTGCACTTGGTTTGGCTCGAATTTGAGAGACACACTGAAAATTAAACAAATAAGATTTTGGAGGACAAACAAATAAACAATTTGTTCCCTTTCAGCCAGTCACGTTCGACGTATGTCAGTAGTGACCGACGAATTGAGATATCGCTAGAGAGCTCTATCAGCTTCGAGTGTATAAAAACAAGCCAAAGGAATTGGCGTGCGATATTTGCATAATGCACACCACCCCCGTCAGGTGGGTATAAATACGGAAGCGGATGCAATCACACTCTGTCTTTCGCTTCGGAGCCAACTTGTGTTCCTGCTGTCAAGACTGAGAGTGTGTTCTCAAGCCTTTGTAGAAGCTTTCTGTCGGAGTGTTGGTGTTACGGCACACTACAGCGAGGCCACGACTTTCAAGATGTCATTTTGTCTGTGCGTTACTGGATGCGGTCGTTCATTGGTCCCCGCTGATGGTCACAATCGCTGTGTCACATGCCTGGCCATTCAGCATGCTGAGGCAGCTTTTGTGGATAGCTCATGTTCTCATTGTGGGAACATGACTATCTCAGTGTTGAGGTCTAGACTCTCGTTCTTTGGTTCTCAGGGGGCGGGGGCCCCCTCCCCTATGCCCCGAATTGCCGTTTTCTCTGGCTCCGGCCAGGGGAGCGGCACGGCAGCGTGTAGGCAGGGTGACCTGAGGATCACAGTCAGGGCTTCTCCGCCGAGCTCCGCTCAACGGGCCCCTTTCCCCTCTGCAACACTGCAGCCTGTGGTGTTGCTGGAGGAGCGTGCTGGTCCCTCTACGGAGCGACCATCCGTTTCCTTCGGTGCGCCTGCGGACGAGCAGATGTCAATCACGGCATTGGAAGGTGAGCTTGAGTCCTCGGGAGATGAAGACTCGGCTGCGCTGCCTCCCTGCCCGAGCCTGATCCCGAGCTGACAGCTATGCTTGCCCGGGCCGCCGAGAAGGTCGGGCTCGTGTGGAATCCTCCACCGCATCCCGAACCTTCTCGGTTGGATGACTGGTTTCTCAGGGCGGCCCGTGCTGGTCCTCAGCACCCCGCCCCGGTACCATTCTTCCCGTAGGTGCATGAGGAGGTAACCAAGTCTTGGAGAACGCCCTATAGCGTTCATGACAGGCCTGGTCCCTTCTCCGCCTTCACCACCCTGGATGGCGGGGAGGCCAAGGGGTATGCTGGGATCCCCCGAGTCGAGCGGTCCGTTGCGACGCAGTTGTGTCCAACGGCCACCGGCTGGCGCAGTGAACCGCGTCTCCCATCCCAGGCCTGTAAAAAAAAGCTTACAGAGCCTGCAGACAGGCCACCGCTGCCCTGCATGCCATGGCCCTTTTGCAGGTTTACCCGGCAAAAGCGCTTTTGGACATGCCCCAGGGTGGTCTTGACCAACAGCTTCTGGGGGAGCTGCGCGCCGCCACTGACCTCGCCCTCTGGGCGACTAAGGTGACTGCGCGTTCCGTTGGTCAAGTGATGGCTACTCTCGTAGTCCAGCAATGTCACCTGTGGCTGACCTTGGCTGATATGCGGGAGACCGATAAATATCGGTTCCTGGACTTCCCCATATCTCAGGTCGGCCTATTCGACGACACGGTCGAGAGCTTCGCCCAGCAGTTCTCGTCGCCGAGGGCGCCCGCCTGCATCGTCCTCCGCCCCTGCTAAGTCTGCAAAGCAGCAGCCTCCACCCACCAGACAGCAGGGAGCCGGTCGCGGACGCAGCGCCCAGCCCACTCAGAACCCAGCCAAACCAGGTGGCAAGCGTACAAGGAAGCGGTCCTGAGACGGGCGACCTGGAGGGGAGGAATTCAGCTCTTCGGGAAAGGATGCCAGCTTCTCTCCCTCCCCCGGAGGAGGGCCGGGGGGAATTTGTGTGTTGTCTCGTCCCGCCGCTGGCTCTCCGGAGACCAGCGGTACCCACTTTTTCACAAAAAGAGCTGTTTCCCAAACCTCCAGGTCCCAAGAGGGTGCGGTTGGCGGTGTGCAAGGCCCCAACTCATCACTCTCAGCCCCCTCTCACTTCGCCAGCAGGTCCCAGTGTATTGGTCGAGGCCGCCTCCAATGTGCCATCTCCCATACACACTGTCACCTCGCAGAGCGGTGGGTTATGGCCACTCCTGGATCTGCGTGTCCTGAATCGGTCCCTTCACAGGCTGCCATTAAAGATGCTTACACAGAAGCGCATTTTCAAATGCATCCGTCCCCAGGATTGGTTTGCAGTGATCGACCTGAAGGACGCGTACTTTCATGTCTCAATTCTGCCTCGACACAGACCCTTCCTACGGTTTGCGTTCGAGGGTCGGGCATATCAGTACAAAGTCCTACCCTTCGGGCTAGCCCTGTCGCCCCGCGTCTTTACGAAGGTTGCGGACGCGGCCATTGTTCCGCTCAAGGAACAGGGCGTGCGCATCCTCAAATACCTTGACGACTGGCTCATTCTGGCGAGCTCGCGAGAGCAGTTGTGCGAACACAGGGACATGGTGTTAGCTCACCTCAACTGGTTGGGTCTTCGGGTCAACTGGGACAAGAGCAAACTCGCCCCCAGGCAGAGGATCTCTTATCTCACTGGCTTCACGGCCGGGTCCCGGGATGGGTGTGGCAGCGTGGTACGTTCCGTGTCCCCGTGACACCAAACTGCTGTCGCACCCTCACCCAGTGGTCGGACCCTTCGTTCCTGCGGGCTGGAGTTCCCCTCAAACAAGTGTCCAGGCATGCTGTGATCTACACAGATGCTTCTGCCACGGGGTGGGGAGCCACGTACAATGGGCATGCAGTATCAGGTCTGTGGACGGGATCTCAACTGCACTGGCATATCAATTGCCTCAAGTTGCAAGCAGTACGTCTTGCACTGGGCTGCTTTAAGGAGCTGTTGACAGACAAGCACGTACTGGTCCGCTCAGACAGCACTGCGGCCATTGCGTACATCAACCATCATGGTGGTCTACGCTCCTGTCGCACGTCGCAACTCGCCTGCCATCTCTTGCTATGGAGTCAGAAGCATCTGAGGTCGCTTCATGCCATTCATGTCCCAAGCGTGCTCAACCGTGCAGCCGACGAGCTCTCACGGCAGCCTCCGCTTCTGGGCGAATGGAGACTCCATACCCAGGTGGTCCAGCTGATTTGGCAGCGCTTTGGGGCCGCACAGATAGACCTGTTTGCCTCCCCAGACACTGCTCACTGCCAGTTGTTCTTTTCCCTGACCGAGGGCACGCTCAGCACGGATGCTCTGGCACACAGCTGGCCCCGGGGCCTACGCAAATATGCGTTTCCCCCAGTGAGCCTTCTCGCACAGCTCCTGTGCAAAGTCAGGGAGGACAAGGTTTTCGGATCTGATGCTCCTCGCGACAGCACCTCCTTGGCCCATTCCTCTGAGGAAGGACCTTCTGACTCAGAGATGGGGCACCCTCTGGCACCTGCGTCCAGACCTGTGGAAACTCCATGTGTGGTCCCTGGATGGGACGCGGAGGTTCTAAGTGATCTCCCCCAGGCGGTTGTAGACACTATCATTTCCGCTAGAGCTCCTTCTACGAGGAACCTGCGTTGAAGTGGAACCTATTCGTCGAATGGTGTTCCTTTCACCGAGAGGACCCCCGATCATGTTCGGTCAGGTCTGTGCTTTCCTTCCTGCAAGAGGGCTTGGAGCGAAGGCTGTCTCCCTCCACCCTCAAGGTGTATGTTGCTGCCATTGCTGCACATCACGATGCAGTCGAAGGTAAGTCGTTGGGGAAGCACGACCTGATCGTCAGGTTCCTGAGGGGGGCGAGGAGACTGAATCCGCCTCGCCCTTCCTCTATACCCTCTTGGGATCTCTCCCTGTTACTTACATCTCTCCTGGGTCATCCCTTCGAGCCTTTGCAGTCAGTCGAGTTAAAAGTACTGTCCCTTAAGACCGTCCTCCTGGTTGCATTGGCCTCGGTGAAGAGGGTAGGGGACCTGCACGCATTTTCGGTCAACGAATCTTGCCTGGAATTCAGGCCCGGTGACTCTCACGTTATCCTGAGAGCCCGGCCTGGATATGTGCCCAAGGTTCCTACCACTCCCTTCAGAGATCAGGTAGTGAACCTGCAAGTGCTGCCTTCGGAGGAGGCAGACCCAGCCCTGGCTTTGCTCTGTCCCGTCCGTGCTCTGCGCCTGTACGTGGATAGAATGCGAAGCTTTAGGACCTCAGATCAGCTCTTTGTCTGTTACGGAGGCCAGCAGAAGGGAAAGGCTGTCTCCAAGCAGAGGATGGCCCACTGGATAGTGGACGCCATTGCCTTGGCTTATCAGTCCCAAGGCGTGCCTTGCCCGCTCGGGTTGAGAGCTCACTCCACCAGAGGAGTTGCCTCTTCCTGGGCGCTGGCGCACGGCGCCTCGCTGACAGATATCTGTAGAGCTGCGGGCTGGGCGACACCCAACATGTTCGCTAGATTCGCTAGATGTTCGCTAGATTCAACCCCCCCTACGGGGGGGTTGTGGTCTCCGCAGCGTCCCCTCCGGGTTCGCTTCCCCAGTGTTGTCTAAGTTTACTGTAGTGGGTCTTGCAGAACGGCAGTAGACTCTCTCAGTGTAAGCTCGCCCCCTTCTCCGCCCCCCGGTGCGCCGGGTGGCTAGAACTTGCGCTGGGCGCTGGAAGGCGTCAGTAACTGTGGCGCTTTATTTGGGATCCCAATTCGTCTGTCACTACTGACGTACGTCGAACGTGACCGACTGAAAGGGAAAGTCTCGGTTATGTATTTAACCCTCGTTCCCTGAAGGAGGGAACAGAGACATACATCCCGTCGCCACAGTTCCTGTGCCTTCGCTGTAGTGCAGACTCAAGGTTGTCTCCTCAGCGAAAAACAGAGTGCGACTGCATCCACTTCCGTATTTATACCCACCTGACGGGGGCGGTGCGCATTATGCAAATATCGCACGCCAATTCCATTGGCTTGTTTTTATACACTCGAAGCTGATAAGGCTCTCTAACGATATCCCAATTCATTGGTAACTACTGACGTACGTCTCCATTCCCTCTTTCAGGGAACGAGGGTTACATATGTAACCGAGACGTTTTTTTTTTTTTTTTTTGATGAATGTGGACACAACGGTGTTAATCTGCTTATACTTCTCTTACCTGTAGTGATGTGTGCACTGGAGATTTTCATGCCTTTCTTGATGCACATGGGGAATTTCTGTCCATGAATCAACGGCCTCAAGCGCTCTATCACGGCTTCTCTTGAAGCATTGATCTTTATGTCAATGGTGTATTTGAACAACTTCAGTGGAGCTGCAAACATTAAGAAAAGAGGAAAATAATTGACCGGTCATAAACTGCATCAGACTTTATGATCACAACAATTGTCAAGTTGGATTCAAAATAAAGAGAGACTTCTTTACCAGGTGGTGGCCGGCAGAACGCCCCATCAGTTGGAAGAGAAGCGATGCATTCACATGTACCATTTTGACTGGGGCTACAAGCGCCATGTTTAGAGCATTGTTCAGAGCGCCAAGCATATTGGTTCTCACATTTGCAGTTGGTTTGGCTCAAATTTGAGAGACACACTAAAAATGAAACAAATAAGATTTTGAAAGACAAACAAATAAACAATTATTTTTTTTTTTTTTGATGAATGTGGACACAACGGTGTTAATCTGCTTATACTTCTCTTACCTGTAATGATGTTTGCACTAGAGATTTTCGTGCCTTTCTTGACGCACATGGGGAATTTCTGTCTACGAATCAACCCTCTCAAGCGCTCTATCACGGCTTCTCTTGAAGCATTGATCTTTATGTCAATGGTGTATTTGAACAGCTTCAACAAGGCTGAAAAAATAAGGCAAAAATGAAAATAATTAAGTGGTCAAAAACTGCATCAGACTTTATAATTATGCCAGTTTTAAACTTGGATTTGAAATAAAGAGAGACTTCTCTACCAGGTGGTGGCCGGCAGAACGCCCCATCAGCTGGAAGAGAAGCGATGTGTCCACATGTACCATTTTGACTGTGGCCACAAATGCCATGTTTAGGGAATTGTTCAGAGTGCCAAGCATAGTGATTCTCACACTTGCATTCAGTTTTGCTCGAATTTGAGAGACACACTGAAAATTAAACAAATACGATTTTGGAGGACAAACAAATAAACAATTTTTTGATATCTGTTGACACAATGGTGTTAATGTATTTATACTTCTCTTACCTGTAGTGATGTTTGCACTAGAGATTTTCATGCCTTTCTTTATGCACATGGGGAAATTCTGTCTACAAATCAACCCTCTCAAGCGCTCTATCACGGCTTCTCTTGAAGCATTGATCTTTATGTCAATGGTGTATTTGAACAACTTCAACGAAGCTGAAATAATAAGGCAAAAATGAAAATAATTAAGTGGTCAAAAACTGCATCAGACTTTATAATCATGCCAGTTTTAAACTTGGATTTGAAATAAAGAGAGACTTCTTTACCAGGTGGTGGCCGGCAGAACGCCCCATCAGTTGGAAGAGAAGCGATGCATCCACATGTACCATTTTGACTGGGGCTACAAGCGCCATGTTTAGAGCATTGTTCAGAGCGCCAAGCATATTGATTCTCACATTTACACTTGGTTTGGCTCGAATTTGAGAGACACACTGAAAATTAAACAAATAAGATTTTGAAGGACAAACAAATAAACAATTTTTTTGTTTGTTTTGTTTTTATGAATGTGGACTCAACGGTGTTAATCTGCTTATAATTCTCTTACCTGTAGTGATGTTTGCACTGGAGATTTTCATCCTTTTCTTGATGCACATGGGGAATTTCTGTCCACGAATCAACGACCTTAAGTGCTCTATCACGGCTTCTCTTGAAGCATTGATCTTTATGTCAATGGTGTATTTGAATGACTTCAGTGGAGCTACAAACATTAAGAAAAGAGGAAAATAATTGACCGGTCATAAACTGCATCAGACTTTATGATCACACCAATTGTCAAATTGGATTCAAAATAAATAGAGACTTCTTTACCAGGTGGTGGCCGGCAGAACGCCCCATCAGTTGGAAGAGAAGCGATGCATCCACACGTACCTTTTTGACTGGGGTTACAAGCGCCATGTTTAGAGCATTGTTCAGAGCGCCAAGCATATTGGTTCTCACATTTGCACTTGGCTTGGCTCGAATTTGAGAGACACACTGAAAATTAAACAAATAAGATTTTGAAGGACAAACAAATAAACAATTTTTTGATAAATGTGGACACAACGGTGTTAATCTGCTTATACTTCTCTTACCTGCAGTGATGTTTGCACTGGAGATTTTCATGCCTTTCTTGATGCACATGGGGAATTTCTGTCTTCGAATCAACCCTCTCAAGCGCTCTATCGCGGCTTCTCTTGAAGCATTGATTTTTATGTCAATGGTGTATTTAAATGACTTCAGTGGAGCTGCAAACATTAAGAAAAAGGAAAATAACTGACCAGTCATAAACTGCATCAGACTTTATGATCACACTAATTGTCAACTTAGATTTAAAATAAAGGGAGACTTCTTTACCAGGTGGTGGCCGGCAGAACGCCCCATCAGTTGGAAGAGAAGCGATGCATCCACATGTACCATTTTGACTGGGGTTACAAGCGCCATGTTTAGAGCATTGTTCAGAGCGCCAAGCATATTGGTTCTCACATTTGCACTTGGTTTGGCTCAAATTTGAGAGACACACTGAAAATTAAACAAATAAGATTTTGGAGGACAAACAAATAAACAATTTGTTTTTTTTTTGTTTTTATGAATGTGGACACAACGGTGTTAATCTGCTTATACTTCTCTTACCTGTAGTGATGTTTGCACTGGAGATTTTCATGCCTTTCTTGACGCACATGGGGAATTTCTGTCTACGAATCAACCCTCTCAAGCTCTCTATCACGGCTTCTCTTGAAGCATTGATTTTTATGTCAATGGTGTATTTGAACAACTTCAACGAAGCTGAAAACATAAGGCAAAAAATAAAATAATTAAGTGGTCAAAAACTGCATCAGACTTTATAATTATGCCAGTTTTAAACTTGGATTTGAAATAAAGAGAGACTTCTTTACCAGGTGGTGGCCGGCAGAACGCCCCATCAGTTGGAAGAGAAGCGATGCATCCACATGTACCATTTTGACTGGGGTTACAAGCGCCATATTTAGAGCATTGTTCAGAGCGCCAAGCATATTGATTCTCACATTTGCAGTTGGTTTGGCTCGAATTTGAGAGACACACTGAAAATTAAACAAATAAGATTTTGGAGGACAAACAAATAAACAATTTGTTTTTTTTGTTTTTTTATGAATGTGGACACAACGGTGTTAATCTGCTTATACTTCTCTTACCTGTAGTGATGTTTGCACTGGAGATTTTCATCCCTTTCTTGATGCACATGGGGAATTTCTGTCTACGAATCAACCCTCTCAAGCGCTCTATCACGGCTTCTCTTGAAGCATTGATCTTTATGTCAATGGTGTATTTAAATGACTTCAGTGGAGCTGCAAACATTAAGAAAAAGGAAAATAACTGACCAGTCATAAACTGCATCAGACTTTATGATCACACTAATTGTCAAGTTGGATTTCTTTACCAGGTGGTGGCCGGCAGAACGCCCCATCAGTTGGAAGAGAAGCGATGTGTCCACATGTACCATTTTGACTGTGGCCACAAATGCCATGTTTATTGAATTGTTCAGAGCGCCAAGCATATTGGTTCTCACATTTGCAGTTGGTTTGGCTCGAATTTGAGAGACACACTGAAAATTAAACAAATACGATTTTGGAGGACAAACAAATAAACAATTTTGTTTTTTGTTTTGTTTTTATGAATGTGGACACAACGGTGTTAATCTGCTTATACTTCTCTTACCTGCAGTGATGTTTGCACTGGAGATTTTCATCCCTTTCTTGATGCACATGGGGAATTTCTGTCTACGAATCAACCCCCTCAAGCGCTCTATCACGGCTTCTCTTGAAGCATTGATCTTTATGTCAATGGTGTATTTGAACAACTTCAACGAAGCTGAAAAAATAAGGCAAAAATTAAAATAATTAAGTGGTCAATAACTGCATCAGACTTTATAATTATGCCAGTTTTAAACTTGGATTTGAAATAAAGAGAGACTTCTTTACCAGGTGGTGGCCGGCAGAACGCCCCATCAGTTGGAAGAGAAGCGATGTGTCCACATGTACCATTTTGACTGGGACTACAAGCGCCATGTTTAGAGCATTGTTCAGAGCGCCAAGCATATTGATTCTCACATTTGCACTTGGTTTGGCTCGAATTTGAGAGACACACTGAAAATTAAACAAATAAGATTTTGGAGGACAAACAAATAAACAATTTGTTTTTTTTTTGTTTTTATGAATGTGGACACAACGGTGTTAATCTGCTTATACTTCTCTTACCTATAGTGATGTTTACACTGGAGATTTTCATGCCTTTCTTGACGCACATGGGGAATTTCTGTCCACGAATCAACGGCCTTAAGCGCTCTATCACGGCTTCTCTTGAAGCATTGATCTTTATGTCAATGGTGTATTTGAACAACTTCAACGAAGCTGAAAAAATAAGGCAAAAATTAAAATAATTAAGTCGTCAATAACTGCATCAGACTTTATAATTATGCCAGTTTTAAACTTGGATTTGAAATAAAGAGAGACTTCTCTACCAGGTGGTGGCCGGCAGAACGCCCCATCAGTTGGAAGAGAAGCGATCCATCCACATGTACCATTTTGACTGTGGCCACAAATGCCATGTTTAGGGAATTGTTCAGAGGGCCAAGCATATTGATTCTCACACTTGCATTCAGTTTTGCTCGAATTTGAGAGACACACTGAAAATTAAACAAATAAGATTTTGGGGGACAAACAAATAAACAATTTTTTGATGAATGTGGACACAATGGTGTTAATCTGCTTATACTTCTCTTACCTGCAGTGATGTTTGCACTAGAGATTTTCATGCCTTTCTTGATGCACATGGGGAATTTCTGTCCACAAATCAACACCCTCAAGCGCTCTATCACGACTTCTCTTGAAGCATTCATCTTTATGTCAATGGTGTATTTGAACGACTTCAGCGCAACTTCAAAAATAAGGCAAAAATAAAAATAATTGAGCGGTCAAAAACTGCATCAGACTTTATGATCACGCCAATTGTCAAGTTGGATTTGAAATAAATAGAGACTTCTTTACCAGGTGGTGGCCGGCAGAACGCCCCATCAGTTGGAAGAGAAGCGATGCATCCACATGTACCATTTTGACTGGGGCTACAAGCGCCATGTTTAGAGCATTGTTCAGAGCGCCAAGCATATTGGTTCTCACATTTGCACTTGGTTTTGCTCGAATTTGAGAGACACACTGAAAATGAAACAAAGAAAATTTTGGAGGACAAACAAATAAACAATTTTTTTTTTTTTTTTTTTTTTTTGATGAATGTTGACACAACGGTGTTAATCTGCTCATACTTCTCTTACCTGTAGTGATGTTTGTACTAGAGATTTTCATGCCTTTCTTGACGCACATGGGGAATTTCTGTCTACGAATCAACCCCCTCAAGCGCTCTATCACGGCTTCTCTTGAAGCATTGATCTTTATGTCAATGGTGTATTTGAACAACTTCAACGAAGCTGAAAAAATAAGGTAAAAATTAAAATAATTAAGTGGTCAATAACTGCATCAGACTTTATAATTATGCCAGTTTTAAACTTGGATTTGAAATAAAGAGAGACTTCTTTACCAGGTGGTGGCCGGCAGAACGCCCCATCAGTTGGAAGAGAAGCAATGTGTCCACATGTACCATTTTGACTGGGGTTACAAGCGCCATGTTTAGAGCATTGTTCAGAGCGCCAAGCATACTGATTCTCACATTTGCACTTGGTTTGGCTCGAATTTGAGAGACACACTGAAAATTAAACAAATAAGATTTTGGAGGACAAACAAATAAACAATTTGTTTTTTTGTTTTTTTTATGAATGTGGACACAATGGTGTTAATCTGCTTATAATTCTCTTACCTGCAGTGATGTTTACACTGGAGATTTTCATTCCTTTCTTGACGCACATGGGGAATTTCTGTCCACGAATCAACGGCCTTAAGTGCTCTACCACGGCTTCTCTTGAAGCATTGATCTTTATGTCAATGGTGTATTTAAGTGACTTCAGTGGAGCTGCAAACATTAAGAAAGTGGAAAATAATTGACCGGTCATAAACTGCATCAGACTTTATGATCACACCAATCGTCAAGTTGGATTCAAAATAAATAGAGACTTCTTTACCAGGTGGTGGCCGGCAGAACGTCCCATCAGGTGGAAGAGAAGCGATGCATCCACATGTACCATTTTGACTGGGGTTACAAGCGCCATGTTTAGAGCATTGTTCAGAGCGCCAAGCATATTGGTTCTCACATTTGCACTTGGTTTGGCTCGAATTTGAGAGACACACTGAAAATTAAACAAATAAGATTTTGAAGGACAAACAAATAAACAATTTTTTTTTTTTTTTTTGATGAATGTGGACACAACAGTGTTAATCTGCTTATACTTCTCTTACCTGTAGTGATGTTTACACTGGAGATTTTCATGCCTTTCTTGATGCACATAGGAAATTTCTGTTCACGCATCATGCCCCTCAATTTTTCTATCACTGCTTCTCTTGAAGCATTGATCTTTATGTCAGTTGTGTATTTGAACAGTTTTAGAGGTTGAGCTGTGAAATATAGATCAGAATTTATCCAGTATTATGGAATGCTTCCTGATAGCACACATTTAATGTCTGTGTGAGCACTTTCAATTACTAAAGAACTAGGGCTACATACACATGATGTGTATTAGTATTCTACTATTTTAGCACTATGATTCATGAAGAACAATATTATCAAAGAATCTTACTTGTACTGAGATTCATTTTGGTTATGATGACATTGCTGACCCTATATGGAAATGAGTATCCTTGAAGAATTGTCCTCAAGCGATCCTGTACCATTGCCCGTGAAGAATTTATTTTGATGCTGATCAAGTATTTGAATGATTTCCAATTCACTGCCAAAAACCAAGAAGAAATCTTAATAAAAATAGGCATTCATAAATTGTCTTTACTCAGAACCTGGGGGTCAAATTAAAATACTTTTCTGCCAAAAATACTGTTAAAATTATTATTAAAGCTAAAATAAACGCTAAAAAAAATAACATTTCTTTTACTACTAATTTACTAATTACTAATTTCACAGTAAAAATCTATTTACAGTATCTGTATTTTGGATACTATGTTTTTTCTCTCTCCTTGCATCATGTCAATGCATCATGTTTCTTTGATTTTTAACTATATATATATTTTTTTTTTTTTTTTTTTTTTACTGTGCATGCTGAGTGCAAAATTATTCCACAGTTTTTACAATGTTTTAATAAATATATTGTTCTTTTGATTAATAATTGTCTGATAATTGAATTGCACTGAGTCACAAGCTTGACTTAGTTGGGCAACCCACCCCTATCTTTTATTAACACTCACCCTGTCCTTCTTGCTTTAAGTTATTTCCACTTTCATCCATGTAAGGTGGCTGGAATTTGGAGGAAAGGCACAGAATGTTTTTTGAGTTTATCAGTAGCAAAATGTGTCTACATCTCTATCAGTGCAATAAAAAGAGTGCATATATCAAATAACTGCAAAGATTGTTTTGACTTCACCCTGATTAAAAAAAGTGGTTTATCAGAGCGCAAAATGCAAACAAGGAAAAAAAAACAGTTCCCTGTTGCATTCCATTTATTGTACTTACCAGCGTCACATGCCACGTATTAACACCAAGCACCTCCTCACTCATTGTTTGTGCATGACTTTGTATTTCCAGTGAAGAAGTCACATACAACATGATTATGATTCTCAGTATCATCGCAACAGGTTTCATATCTGTTAGGAAAAAGGTCCAAACAAACAAACAAACAAATAACAAATAAATAAATAAGTTTTTGTTGTTGTTGTTGTTGTTTTGAGTGGGTTATGTTTGTATATTTCTTTTTAAGCCTGATACTAATTATGAGGGTGAATTAATAATGTAACTTTGGTTATAAGTTTGCCAAATTAAAAAAAAAGAGAAATGCTTTTTCATTTTTTTACTTGAATGAATCCATTCCCTGCTTCTAAATGACTTAAACATAAGTTCTAACCTGGTAGTGGCATTTGAGCAAAAATACATTAATTACTCTGACTAAATGGGACAGTGTAAACAGATATTAGTAAACAGATACTAGTAAACAGATAAGTACCCCAACACTATTAAATACTGTAAAACAATACTATCACCATAAAAGATTTTCAGTAACACTTTACAATAAGGTTCATTAGTTAACATTAGTTAACTACATTAGTTAACATGAACTAATAATGAACTGCATTTATACTGCATTTATTAACCTTTGTTAATGTTAATTTCAACATTTATTAACACATTATTAAAATCTTGTTAACATTAGTTTACTCTGTGAACTAACATGAACAAACAACGAACAACAGTATTTTCATTAACTAATGTTAACGAAGATTAGTAAATACAGTAACAAATGTATTGCTCATGGTTAGTTCATGTTAGTTAATACATTAACTAATGAACCTTATTGTAAAGTGTTACCAGATTTTCCATATAAACGTATAAATACAGATTTATCTGCAATGATTGTCTATTTAAATACTTGGGATGGAACTTACCTTGTTGATTGTTGAAGCAATTATAAGATCACATCTTTAACAGTCATATTGTTCCACCATTCATTATATTGTAACTGAAAGATTGTTTGATTAAACTTTCTGAGCATTGTCTAAATTAAAGAGCTTAAACCAAGTCTTACCTTGATTTAGTGTCCAGTCTCAGAATGTGAAATTTTATTTATTAAGAGCGAATATTCATGCTGACTGTCTGACTGCAGACATTGTGAAGTCTCGACTTTTGTACTGTATGAGGAAATTGAGCATTCACAAGACAAGTGTTATGGTCTCCGTTTGTTTCCTTGTCAGAGTTTGATGGCTATCAGAAGAAAGGATAAATGTTTGAGATGTTTGTAATTTTAATTGGTCATACTTTATATTTGGTGTCTTTAACTACTATGTACCTAAATAAAAATTATTAGGCACAATGTACTTATTGTGTTCATGTTGTATTGCTAAACATTTTAATGCTACTGAGGTGGGATACGTGTAAGGTTAGGGACATGTTTCGCTACGGGTAGGTTTAAGGGTGGGTTAAGGTGTAAGGCAGATCTACCTACCTGCAGAGCTTAGATCTAACTCTGATCAAACACACGTCTGTAATTATCAAGTGCTCCTGAAGATCTCAATTAGCTGGTACAGTTTTGTTTGATCAGGTTTGGAGCTGAACTTTGCAAGAAAGTATATCTCAAGGAACAGGATTGGGCACCCCTAGGCCCAGTTGTTTAATCTGGATCAGAATTATCTAGATTTGGAAAATCCATGTTTTGCTATCAGGTTATCCATCTTACTTTTGTGCCGGTTTTTGAAAGCAAAGATTAAATGATTAAATGATACAAATGATTAAATGAAAGATTAAATGATACAAAAGTTGGATTTTTGACCAGTTTTAAAGTTTTATTACAATTTCGTTCAAGATGTGTAATTACAGAAATTAATTACACCTGTAGTTACATGCAGGTATTTTAAATATATAAGTACCATGTTAAAATACATAATAAGTGGGACTCATAAATTTTAAAAGTTGAAATACTGGTGCCCATCCATCAGAGCACTAATGCTGTAGGTTAACAAAAAACTAAAACAATAAATGTACTCTGACATAAAATGAATACTCATATCAGTAGCCTGCACATATGAGCAGGGTTGCTGTCCAACTTATAAAACCAAATGTTGATCATTGCAAGGCATTCTTAAGACCTGAACTATCGAAATGAATACTTGATGTGTGTACCAGAAAAACAGGATGGGGAACATTAGACAAGGCCTTGTAAGTCATAACACTGCTAATCAGCAAAATTATCTGAAAGTTTAAAATACTTTAGACATGCTTTCCACGTAGTTTTTTAACTAAATGAGCTAATGGAACACACTCACACACACACACACACACACACACACACCGGTATATATAGCCTATATAGTCTATGAACAACATGTTCTCCATGGGTGTGGGTGTAGTCGTTAATAAAAAAATGAGTTTTGCTAAATGGAAATAGAACAAATGGTGTAAAAAGTCCACACATTGCATTTAAATGAACACGCATTTTGATTGGTAACAACAGTCATAGGTCATTTCATTAAGACAGACGTAACACGACACTGTCATTATTTTTATGACTTTAAAACGTAAGTAGAGTACCTCAGGGATGATGTGTTTTTGTAGGCCAACCCGGAAGTTAGCGGCGCACGGGTTCCCTCGATCGAAACCCCATGCATTTTTCCCATAGACAAAAATCGCAAAAAATAAGCTCTGTGTTTAACAAAGAGTTATGACACTTACACGTTTTGTCTATCAAGATAACCTTTACAAGTTAACACAATATTTATACATTTTGAAGCCTAAATAAAGTCGTCAGATGACTACAGCACACCATGGTCGCGGATCAACGTCACCACCACCAAGCTTCCTCAAACTTTATTTAGAAAACAACTTTATTTAAAAACATACTCGCTGATTATGATCTGCGCTGTGTATGAATACTTATCCACTTTTTCATGAGAAATGCTTGTCATGATGATGTCTAATGTCCACGCCAAAGGAAGTAGTCCCTTTAGCAATTTGTTAGCAACCGCCGTTTTTAAGACACAATAAAGGTTTAAAAAATCACAAGCGGGTTATAACTGGCGTGTTTTATGTCATAGATCAAAACGTGAAAATATTTAGACTTTACAGCGTTGGAACCGGAAGTCCTAAAATGCTAACTCGCTTCCGGGTTTTGCCTACAAAAACAGGTCATCCCTGAGGTACTCTATATAGGTCGTAATAAAGTGGTTGAAAATCGACCTATAGGGTCGTTGTTGTTGTTTTTTTGTTTGTTTTTGTTTTTTGGAGGACAGTCTCCCTTTTTTTACGCCAAGGCCCCCCTCCTCTCCGAATCAATACTGCGCGCGGATCCATTCAAAATTATTAAACACATACAACACCACTGATCCTTTCAAACGTCTCCAAAACACGCTTGTTCGGCGAACATCCGTTATAAAACACTTAGAGTACATTAATTTAGACAACTACGCGAATATAATGAACTGCGTTCATGCAGAGAGCGCACGTGCGGTTTGTTTGCGTATAATAACGGACTCGCGCATGCCTAATGTACGACTTCTGTATGTCAGTGTAATCGTCTTTACCTTCATTACAATCGTTATCCATCAAAACCTTTTTAGCGACACTGGTTTTCTTTTTCCAACTGAGAGAGTTTGCGTTTTGAGCCACCGTTCAGTCTGTATTTCACAGCAGCACGATGAGAAACGGCCTGGGCTAAACGAATCAATCACAGAATACGTACGAGAGAAGTGGTTCCTTGTTTTAAATGTATTTTTTAATTATTTTAATTTAGCTTTTTTTTAATGTAACGTATTAATAATTAAATTAATGAATTATATTAATATATTTAAATTAATTTTAAGTTATCTCGCAGCCCACTTGGAGGATCACTGAGGCCGCGGCCCACAGGTTGAAAACGACTGGTCAATGAAATACACCGTGTGCAGAATTATTAGTTAATTTGATTTTCTGATCTTTTTTTTTTTTTTTTTTTTTTTTAATAATTGCAAACCACATCAATCTTAATAACTACTATTCATTTTGTATTTAATCATTTATAAGTGATATATAATTGTTCATGAAGGCTAAGTGAAAACAGCCTTATATTCAGGTTATATGCTGGTTTTATTTTACAGATAAAATGAGCCAAAAAATAGATTTAACTTAGACTGAAAAGTCAAAAATTATTAAATGCCCATCAGAAGGATGCAATACTAGAAATTGCAAAGTTAAGGCATGACCAATGGACAGTGAAATACTCATTGGGTCAGCAGGGTCAGAAAAAAACAGATGGAGAAGAAAAGACACGTTAACTGCAAAAGAATTAAGAATTAAGTGTGAAACCATCAGTTTAGACATCAATTTAGTATTACATCAATTTAGTATTACCATTCATGGAGTTTTTCTTTAATAATTCTATGAATTCAATATACATTACAAACATTATTTATCATGACAAAGGCGATTGAGTGGATTTCACTTCGACAGTTGGGAAAAGCTTACCATGGGGCATTTTGACCTGGGTAGGATATTACTCTTGTAAAATGTAAATTTTCCATTAATTTACCATAATAATTTGCGGAATAATGTGTCTTTAAAATGTATTGCCCATTTGTCCTGATAGATAAACTAAAGTGCATCCCCATTAGCTCAAGGGTTATTTTGCTTCACTTTACAAGTCAAGATTTTGCATCCATACAGTTTCAATAGTTGCATGACATATTTAATCTGTAAGAATAACTGCCCAGCCCAACTCTTTTATGACAACACTGCAGGGTTACTCCTTGTGAAACATTACATTTAATGGCCACTGGGGGTGCTACTGTAGATGCTTATGTCATGTCGGCTAGCCTACTGAGTGTCTTTGTCATTCTTCTTTCAGTGTTTTGTTGAGTATTATTTAATTGCATTGTCTTGTATCTCAATATCAGGTATTACTGTCTATAGTCTGTACTATTTTCATATAAACTAAATACAGGAATACAGGAATTTTGGGGGAAGACTTTTTTTTTTTTTCAAACTCCCTTTATTAATAATTTGGAGAAAGGCACATGTGAATGGTTGAGGGGGGCACAGAAAATGTGGTGATGGTATAGTGAAATTGTGCTCTATTGAGGAAGCACTCCACTCCAAATCATTTTATCAAATGAAACAAATACAACAAGTATTCATTCCCCATTATAAAATGGTCCAAGTAAAAACATAGAAATTTGCAACACCCCTCTATTTTTCTTTACTAAGTATGCAATGTATAACACCTGAAAATCTACTGTACATGCATATGGAAACTGAAGAATATTAATCGGAAGCTTAGAAAAACTCCATCAGCGAAGAACAGCCACAAATCCTTGTCATATTTTAGGTGACGATCAACACAGTAAGGCACTTTGCAATGTTGCATGATATTTCAGCCAACTGTAAAAAAAGACAACAGTTGTTTTATTGTTCCCATGGCTCATTAACCTTATTTAATTTATTCATGTTTAAATTGATTCAAATTATTTAAGAGCATCCTCACCGTAGGCACTTTAACCTTCAATTGCAACTTCGGTAGCTCCCAGACATCCATTGATGGCATCCACAGGTAGGCCACCAGTCACTGCCAAGTCCTATGTAAATGAGAAACAACATTAACTGAAACAAATACTATTTGTTGGTGGGGTGGTGACAATATTGTATATTATACAACAAAAAGATAAGAAAAAAAAATACTAAGTGAAAAATACCTTTATGGTTTCAGTTTCCACTTGTGCCATGAATTCATCTTGAGCCTGAAATGTAAATATATATATTTATAATTTCACTGTTGAATTTTATAGTCAGAGAACACTAAAATACAAAAAGCTTCAAATTATGTTTATCATATGTGTGTGTGTGTGTGTGAATAATGGGATGCAGCAGTCATGTTAACCATTTTAAAAGTTAAAAGCTCACTTGTATAATCTCCTTTGCTACAGGCACAGGCAGAAGCTCAGGAGCAGGAATCGTTTCTGCCAGTGCCTCTGATGGAACCTCGGGCGCATCTGTTGTTGTTTCAGGAATCTGTGGGAAAAGGCCATATATTCTATTTGGATCCATCCGAGGAGCTAATAGGATTTAATGCCTGATGTGCACATTGTAGGTGTGTCCAACTTCTCACCTGTTCCTCTTTAACAGTTGTGTCAACAGCTACGACTGACTCGTTCGCAACAAATTCTTCAGCGATGGGGTCACTAGTGGACTCGACTGAAGGCTTCAGCATGTGAAAACCCGAGGGCAAAAAACCATGTTTAAAATTAAACTTCAATCTAAAAGGATTTTGAACAGAAATGCTTGAGATGATCCCACAAAAGGAGTTAATAAAAAGTTGTTTTATACCGTAGGTTCTTCCAATGGGACTGTCTGCTGCTGCTGCTCAGGCTCTGGTTCCACTAAAGCATCTGTAGGTACTGCAGCTTCCTAATAAAAGGAATGCAAGTTATTTCTATGCCCCTTGGCATGCATTGCAAATGTTATTGAAGTGAATTCTTCACCACTACAAAGGAACATTTTACTTTATGGATAGTTCACACAAAAATAAGAATTCTGGCATTATTAATCATTCTCATGTTGTTCCAGACCTGCTTGACTGGCCTTCTTCTGCAGAACACAAAATAAGATATTTTGAAAAAGGAATGTTTTCTGTCCATACAGTAAAAGTCAATGTGGTCCAAAACAAAACAACATAGGGCCCCATCTTTTCATGTGACAACACTGAAGAAATGACTTTGCTACAATGTACAAAATAACACACAGCCATTAATGTCTAAACCGCTGGCCACAAAAGTGAGTACACCCCTAAGTGAAAATGTCCAAATTGGGCCCAATTAGCCATTTTCTCTCCCTGGTGTCATGTGACTCGCTAGTGTTGCAAGGTCTCAGGTGTGAATGGGGAGCAGGTGTGTTAAATTTGGTTTTATCGCTCTCACTCACTCATACTGGTCACTGGAAGTTCAACATGGCACCTCATGGCAAAGAACTCTGAGGATCTGAAAAAAAGAATTGTTGCTCTACATAAAGATGGCGTAGGCTATAAGAAGATTGCCAAGACCCTGAAACTGAGCTGCAGCACGGTGGCCAAGACCATACAGCTGTTTAACAGGACAGGTTCCACTCAGAACAGGCCTCGCCATGGTCGACCAAAGAAGTTGAGTGCACGTGCTCAGCGTCATATCCAGAGGTTGTGTTTGGGAAATAGATGTATGAGTGCTGCCAGCATTGCTGCAGAGGTTGAAGGGGTGGGGGGTCAGCCTGTCAGTGCTCAGACCATACGCCACACACTGCATCAAATTGGTCTGCATGGCTGTCGTCCCAGAAGGAAGCCTCTTCTAAAGATGATGCACAAGAAAGCCCGCAAACAGTTTGCTGAAGACAAGCAGACTAAGGACATGGATTACTGGAACCATGTCCTGTGGTCTGATGAGACCAAGATAAACTTATTTGGTTCAGATTGTGTTAAGCGTGTGTGGCGGCAACCAGATGAAGAGTACAAAGACAAGTGTGTCTTGCCTACAGTCAAGCATGGTGGTGGGAGTGTCATGGTCTGGGGCTGCATGAGTGCTGCCGGCACTGGGGAGCTACAGTTCATTGAGGGAACCATAAATGCCAACATGTACTGTGACATACTGAAGCAGAGCATGATCCCCTCCCTTCAGAGACTGGGCCACAGGGCAGTATTCCAACATGATAACGACCCCAAACACACCTCTAAGATGACCACTGCCTTGCTAAAGAAGCTGAGGGTTCCTAAACCCTATTGAGCATCTGTGGGGCATCCTCAAACAGAAGGTGGAGGAGCGCAAGGTCTCTAACATCCACCAGCTCCGTGATGTCGTCATGGAGGAGTGGAAGAGGACTCCAGTGGCAACCTGTGAAGCTCTGATGAACTCCATGCCCAAGAGGGTTAAGGCAGTGCTGGAAAATAATGGTGGCCACACAAAATATTGACACTTTGGGCCCAATTTGGACATTTTCACTTAGGGATGTACTCACTTTTGTGGCCAGCGGTTTAGACATTAATGGCTGTGGCAAATTTACACTGTTATACAAGCTGTACATTCACTACTTTACATTGTAGCAAAGTGTCATTTCTTCAGTGTTGTCACATGAAAAGATATAATAAAATATTTACAAAAATGTGAGGGGTGTACTCACTTCTGTGAGATACTGTATATATAATATATTATTTGTGAACTGATGTTCAGCTGTTTTCTGATCATCAGTCATCAAGCTCAGTAAACACTGACACAAAGATGTAACTTTATTTTCACCAAGCTCACTAAAAACTCCCCCAGTCATCACATTTTCAGGCCATTTCAAGTTTGAGTTTGACTTGACAAAGCGGTGATATCAAAGTGACTGAGTTGTTTACTTACTTTTTAATTAGTTCTTTACTTACTTCGCATTAACTGCAAAATTGTTCATTCAGACCGATTGATTCGCTACTTGTCTTGAATGCACACGAAAACAAGAGGCGGGATTTATTGCACAAACCAATCCTAGCCAATCATAACCGATCACATCCAATCATAGCACGATGGAAGCATTGCCTTCTCTCACGTGACTTTCCCCATTCATTCTAAGTTACCCTCCATCAAACCCGCTGCACACATTAGGGGGTCTGTTAAAACTCAGGGATCAGGGGAGGCAAGACATGCCCTGCGTCTCAATACGCTCCCTAGCTTCCAAGGTCATGAATCAGTATATCATGTAAATGAATATGGCCGATTCCCTGATTAGCACCCTGACTACTGAACTAGGGAGCTGACTGAGCCTCCTGCTGTAACTTTACCTGTGGGTGTTGCTGTTGGACAGTGTTACTTTAGAAAAATGAGTGATTTATACACTTTTTAATGTCACATTTTGTAATATTTGTGTTATATTTTTGTAACAATGATTATTTTCTCATACATATTTTGAGGAGCCACTGCCTTCTTTGCCTCCTCAGAGGAAATGCCCCTGTTTCAAATTAAGAAAGTTTTTAGCTGTTTTTTGTCCAGTAAAAGTCAGTAAAATCAGTGGGGTCTAAAACAACATTGAGCCCGTCTGACTTTTATTATGCAGACAAAAACACTGAGCACTTCCTCAGTGTTTTTGTCTTATTTTCCAGTAGAAATATCTAAACATTTTTAAATCAAGACACATTTACTTTAGAAGGAAAATGGCTTAAGATATTAGGTATTGTTTTCTGAAAAAAAAATAACAACAAAAAAAAACAATCAAAATAATGTTTTTTAAGCTTAAAAAAATCTGCCAATGGAATCAGAAAAATAAACTTAATCCAAAGGTAAAACAAGATTATTTTTCTGACCCCATTGGTAGATATTTTTTCTTGTCTTAAGCAAAAACTCACTTAATTTTGATACATTTGATATAGAAAACAATATTGGGTGTCATTTTGCTTCTTAAGAAAACACATCTTGACTTGAGAATGTTTAAAGTCCCAAACCAAGAACGATTACTATAAATATATCCATAACGATAACTTTATTTGCGTCCACACCAGCGAACGATAATGCTCTGTTTAATCTAAGCGTGCGCTGCAGGTTTGTCATCTGCCACTTTAAATGCCCTAATCTAATCGGCTTTCAATGTTGTTATCGTTCATCAGCTGGAAAAAAAAGTAGCTCTGAAAGTGATTTCAGCGATATTGTATCTCTGTGCCGTTATCGTTATAGTTGTGGTGCGGACTATTAATGAATTAAATCAAATCAAAAGAAATTACCACTGGAAACTCTTCTGGTTCAGGCTCTGCACGTATATCCTATAGAAAAGGAAGATGAATCATATTAAAAGAAATCCTATTTGCTAGCACTAGTAGGTTTAGTGTGCCTTAAAGGGTTAGTTCGCCCAAAAATGAAATTTCTGTCATTAATTACTCATCCTCATGTCGTTTCACACCCGTAAGACCTTTGTTCATCTTCGGAACACAAATTAAGATATTTCTGATGAAATCCGAGAGGTTTTTTTATCCTCCATTGAAAGCAATGAAATTGTTGAATAAAGAGACAAATTTGTTGAATAAAGTCGTTATTTTTGTGCACAAAAAGTATTCTTGTCGCTTCATAACATTAAGGTTGAACCACTGTAGTCACCTTGACTATTTTAACAATGTTTTTACTACTTTTCTGGACATTGAATGTGGTAATTTCATTGCTTTCAATGGAGGGTAAAAAAAAACTCTCGGATTTCATCAAAATATCTTAATTTGTGTTCCGAAGATGAATGAAGGTCTTACAGGTGTAGAACAACATGAGGGTGAGTAATTAATGACAGAAATTTCATTTTTGGGTGAACTAACCCTTTAAAAACATGAACCGAACTGTCCAAGGGAATGAAAAAAAGAATGGGAAGAGAGAGGCTCATGTCATGCCCAATTATCCAAACAAGTGCACAGAAAGGACAAGACAACGTCACCTGTTGTGCATGCAAATACACTCATGCAAAGAGTCCATTGCAATGTGCCATGAAGATGTATTGTGTCAGGCACCTCCGTGACTTCTGCAACTCTGCTGACTTCAACAGGCTCAGTTTCAACAGTTATGGCTTCGGCTTCGATGGCAGGCTCTCCCACGACCCCGACAACATGCCCGTCGACTTCTACTGCGGCATCGGCAACAGGCTTAACTTCAGTTACTACTGTTTCTGTCACAGTTTCAACTGCAGCAACAGTTTCAGCTGTGGTCACCGTCTCCTCTGGCACTGGCACCTCTACCACAGGATCCTCAGCAGGAAGCTCAGCTTCAGCTACATGCTCGGTGCCAACCGTCTCGACAGGTTGAGCTAAAACATGCGTCTGTACCAGAACATAATATAAACACAAGAAACATGCAATACATAATGTACAAACAAGCACAATGGTCATACATTTACAGATCCTGGGCTTTAAATGTTACAGTAAATCAAGGTTTTACACTACTATTCAAAATAATGGGGTAGGTAAGATTTTTTATGCTCACCAAGACTTCATTTATTTACTAAAAAAAATCTGTATTGTGAAATATTATTACAATTTAAAATGACTGTTTTCTATTTTATTGTAGGCCTATTTTTTAACATGCAATTTATTCCTGTGCTCCTTCAGAAATCATATGCTGATTTGATGCTTAAGAAACATTTCTTATTATTGTTTATTTTACTTGAAATTGATTTTTTTTTTTTTTTTTTTGTAACAATCTAAAAGTCTTTACTGTTATTAAAATAAAAATCTGACCCCAAACTTTTGAACGGTCGTGTAAGATAATTTATTGAACACAACAAAAATGTATTTTGCATAGCATTTACAATATTTGAAGCATTTCTATTGATTTAATTATATTTTGGTCATAAAGAAACATTTTCATTTTGCTTCGTGGTAGTGAAAAAAACAATAGAACCAGAAAAAAAAAATATTATCAAATATATATACATCTACCTCTGTGGCTACAGATGTAGTGTCCTCAAACTGGATCTGGAAATAGCATGTTTTGAAAAGGTTATAGTTAAAAAAAATGAACAAATTCCCCAATACAAAGCCTCATGTCTACATTCTATATGCATATTTGTGTAAAGCTAGTGTCTTTGTTAGTAAAAAAAAAAAAAAATGGGGTTAATAAGTTTTCTTTACACCTCATAAAGCAAAGTTATGAGAAAAAGCACATAAATCCACTCTGAAAGGTAAGGTGTGGCGCTGGAGGCCTGGTAATTAGGAAAAACACCTTTGTCAGCCCATATGCACTGTGTGGCCAAAGGCAAGGGTGTTGATAGATATACAGTGGTGAATTGCTGGGGACTGATTGGATGTAGCAAATTACCATACCTCAGATTTTGCAGGGATGGACACTGGCTCATCTACAGATGATATGGCCTAAAAAAGAAAGTAAATCACAAAATTTAAAGCTCCACATTACACTAAAGATTTATTGTGTTATTGTCTGCCATAAAGTGTCTTAAAGTACAATAATACTTCACACATTTTGCAATGTCAGTCCCATCACGCCAACGACTCTCTAACCACAAATTAGTTTTAGAAAAAGTAACACTACCATATGGTGAGAAACGGGGAAAAATTGCAGTGCTAAATGTTAATAATGTATGTTCGTTGCAGAGTAAAGTGTAACATATGAGTACAACATATGCCGTGTTGTTGAAATATTGAGTAGGATTTAATATTGATGTGCTCTACATTACTTTGCCAGTCTCTGCACAGAGTACAGAACACTTGTAAGTGCATAGCCTTCTCACAGCACTTCCTCACAGAAGGTAAGTGTTCCAAACGCCCCCTGTGGGAGCAGAACAAAATCTTCCATGGCTAATTTAAGAAACAAAGTGTGCCAGAATGTTCTGAGATCTTCCACTGTTATTATGTAAAATGAACTCTACAATGCATGTGTCTATGGAAGTCAATTTCCTATAAGAACAAAAAAAATCATTCTTTGGTAACTCATAATTGTGACATAAGTCTAAATTATGAATTAAAAGGCATATTTATGACATAAAAGTCTAAATTATGAAATAAAAGGCATATTTATGGCAAAAAAGTCTAATCTCATAATTATGAGATACTAAGTCATAGTTATGTCATAAAGTCATCATTTAAATAGCATGATTTTTTTTTTCTTTTGTGGTAAAAATGGGCTTCTATACGTATCAGAATACAGAAATTAAGTTTCTCTTTTCGGTGAGCCTCACTTAAAGTGTAACTTCGCTGATTTTCAACCCGCTTTGTATTGTTACAATTTCAGTTGTTTCATGTAAATGAACAATGTTTACTCATTCTTCGTGTTACCTGGACCGAGAAATTCACGTTTATTTGTCAGCAAAAATCCACCGGCCCGGTTGACGCAAAACTCCTCATGAAAACTACAGATTATACTATCGCATTTTTGAATCCCCACCAACTGACAGTCGGATTGACAAAGGGTTATTAACAGAACAGTTATTGTAGGTTCATCACTGAAAGTTGTATTGTACTTTGTCTACTCTATATCATAAACTGCATTATGATATAATGGAACACTATGGCAACAGCTTTCCTGTACGCAACAACATTTTGCTTCAGGAGGTTGGGAGGTTTAGCCACTGCCTACAACACGCTAGATCTTTCACTGGAAACCAAAAGTAACTCTCTCCCACTAAACGTTTACTCTTTGAATTCATGCACCCAGGAACAATACAAGTTGAAGCCATTATGACTAAAAGTTTGCTAAGAAGTATTTCCTTCTAAAGCAAGGCGGTATTTGACTCTGGTGAAGTACCCCTTAAGGTTGTAATGAAACTAGCTAAAATTGTAGAACTATGAGCAAAAATAGATGAAAATATGAATGCATTTGTGCAAAAAGTGTTCCATATAGTTTGATAAATTTCATATAATCATATGGTATATTTCATATAAACATTTTTAGATATAGATATTTCAAATGCAATGGACATGCATGTCTACAGAGAAATTGAGCCCAGTGTATTAATGGAAATTAAATAAAAACTTGTTAACTAAAATAAAAAGCTGGCATAACTAAATGAAAGATTGTTAACATGGTAATGGACATGACAATGTTAATGTATTTGGTCTTGGCGAAACAGATCTGCTACGCTGCTGCTGAATTGCTGCTGCTGTAGATTATTGCTGTTGTTGTAGATTATTGATGCTGATGATTATTGCTGCTGCTGCAGAGCAAGTACAGGAACTTGCTACTGCCAGTACATACACCAATACGCTGCTGCGAGTAAGACAAAGTGCTGCTGCACAAATAGCATATATCAATAACCCATAGCAGATCTATACAGGTGGAGCTGGGGAAGGTGGAGGGTTTTAGAGGAACTTTGAATCACGCTGCAACCTGCTTTAATGAATGTAACCAGCCATTTAATTGTGTGAGCAACAAGCTCATTGGCTGCAGATGTAACATGGACCAATCAGATTGCGCCAGTAGTTAAAGCTGTAATTATCCTCAGCTCGCGTTAAGACCCATCAGCCTGCGCCATCAGAGTTTCATGACAGAACTATGTATTAAAACTAGAAAACTATGGGGGAAAAAAACAATGACAGAGTGATAACTAAATTAGATTAATAAAACTGAAATAAACTCAAAACTATAATAACCATGGTAACGAATTACAAAATTCTGTTTAATGTATGCTCACATCATAGATGCTCCATCTGCAGAATGACATTTCACTTAAAAGTATTGTGTAAACCACACAAAGACATACACAGTAACACATACAACTGTTGTCCCAAAGATAGTTGTTAAAAGAGACAAAGGAGATTCTGTTGGCCACCACGCCTCCTCAGAGCTGAGCATGTGCATGTGGTTATAAATGAGCCTTCAGTCAGATATCTGCTTCACATTCTTTCTTCAATAGATTAAATAACAATTAAACAAAACAATGCCAGTTATTAGTGAATACAAAAAAAAATTACTTTTACGGTTCTAATTTTACTAGGCAATCCCTACACTTAAATTTATCAACAAATAATTTAAATGTGCCACAACCCCTCATTAGCATGCATGACTAGGCCATGTACCCGACCTAAGCACATTCCTCGCCTCCACCCACCTATGTGCATTCAGCAAATCACACATACAAATTTAAGCTCCTCCTCCAAAATGTCTAACACACCAGCCACTGCAACGCCCACTTGAGCCCTACAAAAAAGACAAAGAGAAAGAAAGCTACAGGAAGGTGGGGGGGGGGGGTACAGACAGTACAAAATGTTCTTTCTCCATCAGCTAAACCCCTTCAACAAGCCTCCATCCATTGAGGTGAGAGCTCACCTGCGTTTCCACAGAGACATCCAGCAAGTCAACGGGCTCCCGAGGGCCTCGAAGCCAACTGAGAATGAGCCCCATGGCGACACAGACCTGACACTCCAGTAATCTCAGCCCTTAAACTGACACTCACTGCAAGAGTATGTTCCTTTCTCACTGGCCCTGCCCCGTGCCACTCTCAGTGTGTGGATGTCCAACCCAAGCACTTGTGATGTCTGTGAAAGGACAGGAGAGGCTGAAGCAAAGCTCACAGGAAAAGAAGGGTGGGCTTTAAGGGCTTGGCTTCCCTTCAAAAAACAGGAGGGAGGGTGAGGCACAGGAGGGTGAGGAGTGACTATATATTATTATGGTATCGTTTGGGAAGAGTGTCAGCTTGCATATTTGTACACATATATATGCACAATAATGTAAAAAACACCCATCTTGCTGATGTCATGCAACACAGAAAGTATAGTTTTCTGTTCAGAAAATTTTAAGCGGTTTATAGCTACATTTGCAGTTTGGGTTCTGTTGGATTAGACTACTGTAGATTAATGGCTATTTGAATAAATGTGGTTCCACTCCTCAGGTAAATTAGATTTCATGAGGTTCAAGTTTGTAATAATTCTCAGTGGCACACTCCCAATAACCATTTTATAATTTATAGTCATTATCCAAGGAAATATGCAGTGTAGTAATGTTAAAATCTCTTTATTTTAGAGGTGCAGCTCTGTTTGTGCAGCTGTTGGTGTAAAACTACAAGCCTGTTAGCAGTTGCAGTCACATTAGTAAAATTTTGTGTGAAAAAAAGACCATTGTCTGTTGTCAGTAGTTTAGCGAAGTATGAAGCACAGCTGACACAGAAGTCCCTTTCAAACCAAGCAGCTTTCTTTTGGTCAAAATTAATGTGACCAACTTGAAACTGCTGCAAAATCTGCTATTGGGAAATCTTTTGCCCCCATGTGAAATTCCTGATTGAGTGGATTCCTATTGAAATGACTGGATTTTGTTCATAAAAATTTGTGACCACACCTTTATGCTCAGTAAGTAATTGTTGGGCCTGGTACAAAAAATTTCATCATCATCATTCCCCTCAGCACAATTACTTTCTGGGGTTTCATTGGTTGAATCGTGTTCCCTTGTCCCCTTCGGTTGAAACTGCAATCGCTTTACAGGTCTCTACAGACACAATATGTGTGGATATCTAATCTCAAATATTCAACACAGGCCACCAGATAAAATCCTACAGAGCTAACTGAATTCCAACGACAACAAGTTTAAATACTGTTGCTAAAAAAGTTGCACCATTCAGAAAAACTTATAATCTCGTTTTCAATAAAACATCGGATTGGAAGAGTCTGCTGTGGCTCCAGGCATGCTGTACACAATGTTCACTTACTAAAATATTCCTCTCCTACATTGCATAGGTGACCACACCCCCATCTTCAATCCTGGCTGCAAGCAGCCATTACTGTCAGGATCATACTTTCATATTGGTCACAACAGTAACATCTGCATGATGAATTACATACTCCTTGAGTCCACTGTAATGATTGCTAATTCCTACAAAATTTCTGTGTGCACTTGCTAATTATTAAATATAATTAACCTCAAAAAAGGCAGTTCACATTTACATTACCTCTGATAATGGAACGGTGACACTTTCATCTCCTTCAATCACAGCTGGCTCTTCTGCTGGAGGTTCCACTAGGCTTTGTCCTAGGTCCTCTGCAGCTTTCACCACTTCGTCTTTAACAGCATCCGTTACTGGGACCTCTAACACAACCGGTTCTACAGGAGGATCTTCAGCGGGAATGTCAACTGGAGCGACCACCGCCAGGGGAATTGGAACCGAAACAGGACACTCTGAAGTTTTAGCAACTGGAACCCGTGCAGGAACTGGGGCAGAGACAGCACACACTCCTGGAGTTCCCTTTCCAGCGGAGGCGTACTGCTCCTCCAGGGCCCTTCTCTGGGCCTGCTGCTCAAAACAAATGAAAGAATGAGAAATAGTTAAGATTTGAAATCAGAACCAATTTATTTTTGATCTTTAGTTCAGTTGACCACATACTGGTATTAGACGGGGTTTAACGACTTCACTGAGAGCTTATATAAGTTAACAAAAGTTGGCCGTCTTATGGCAAAAATGGCTGAATCCAATTGATTCAGACATGTCTAGTCAAGCGAGCTGGAAGAGTCAGCACCCCTCGGAGCTCTGGATGGGGCTAAACAGAACAGACAAAAATGCTAATCACATCATAATAGAACCATAATCGCATTATAATCACACTCACAGCTTCATTATCCAAAAGCAGGGGCTGGCCAGTGCGGTTTACATAGGCCTCAAAAGAATTTAAGCTCTCATTGTGCACGTATGGGGTGTACAGTTGCCAGCACAGTTAAGGCCAAATTATGCAACCATGTGTGAAGACCAGCATCAGCACAGACAAAGCCAAATCAGGCAAAACATGGGCCCAAGTCCATGAAACAGGCCAGCATAACAAAATAAACGGTCTTCCATTTGGGGGAACAGAGGAGGTGGTTAAGAAAAAAGCACATTTTGCTTCAAGGCTGTTCATTCTTACACAAACAGGAAAAACCTGAAAGATGCATGTGCATGAGCCTACAGATGCAAAAATTGAGTTAACTGGATCTGGCAGCTGACTTTAAAAAGATGTTCCTTCCGTTTTGAAGTTCTGGTAAGCAACAAACAGAGTGTTGGAATGCACTCACCCCCCAGTACTCACCATTTCTTATTTTACCGGGATGATTAGAGATGGAGAAATGTGCCCTGTTTAGGACCGGCTGTATCTGAGGGGCTTAACAGCTAGAGAGATAATAGATACCCCTCTATTTCTGTACTTGTGTGAAAGGCAGTTCTGTTGATATGACTGCATGCCAGGGTTTTGGGACAGCAACTGAGCATTATTCGGTTACATGTTCAGCTAAGCAGAATGAATAGGGTGAGATTTTAATGATATGCACTTAAAAAAACTGCTGTAAAATTCATACAAAGAGTACAGTGTTCAGATGCACAAATTGTGTGTATTTCATTACGTCATTGGTCACAGAGGACAAATATGTCTTAGAGTGGTGAGGCATGGTCAATATAGTGCAAGATTCCTTTGCAATGACAGAATGTAAACTAAATTACTTTTCAAAAATACACTTATTAAAAATCAATGGATTTATAATGGGACAGTTATAAATAAAACCAATATGCAATTTTTTTTCTGGTGGTCTCTGGACCAACTGCCTCTGTAGGAATGTACCCTCTACCATGTTTGGAATCAGACCGGCCCATGGGATATGCCAAAATCAACAAAGTCCATTTAAGTTTTGGGGGGTGGGTCAAAAGGCATGATTTGGTTTGCTGCACAGACAGAACAAAGAAAAAAAGGCCCCAAAACAAACCAAAAACACATTTTATAGGCAAAAACACCCATGGAAAATGCAAAAACAGATTAATTATGATTCTGGTATTATTATTATTATCAGACAAAGTGACAGAGTATAACATAGAAGGGGCAATAAAGTCAGAAAATTATCATTATAATAATCCAAGCAACACTTTTTCAGGACAATGTCTATCTATCTATCTATCTATCCATCTGATCTGTTATTAGAGATAGTACAAAGTGGGATGTGTGCAATTCGGGTGCATATCTGTACTGGTTCCTATATGGGACACACCCCCTACTACATGCCGCTACTCGCTGTGTTGCATTTATCAATAGAATCAACTAAAAGTAACAATGTCAGATAGAATCAACTAATTCTTCATATGGGCATGAACCAATGGTCTGAGAACAGAAAATTATAAACCTATGACGACAGCTTACTAAATGTAACTGCTCTGGTATGATAGATTCACAGTAATAATATGCTAAATAAACAACATTAATAAAAAGACTCTCATATAAGTCATATAAAGCCCCATATAGCTGGCAGTTAAAAGTAGAAAACTAAAGAGGTAGGGATCTGTTTGTACGCTATAAATATAAAGTCATAGGTGTTTGCAGGACACTGAATCTTCATAAAAAAAACAAGTGTGGAAGTAAATGTACTCACCACTCTTCTCATTCGGCGCTTGTTCTTCTTTCTCTTGCTAGGCATGTTTACTAAGCTAGAATATACTTTATGAAAGAATATAAAGTGGATTTCTTCGGTTGCGCAGTGAGGCACTAGAGGACGAGCGGATCCGTCGCCACTGTCGCAGTCAGATAACAGCAGTCAGAATGACAATATGGTTCTATTTAAAGGCGCGTTGAATTTTTCATCTCCGTGTCTGCCTATAGGGGGAAGTCTACGCACCTCAGCATCAGTCTTCATGATCATGATGACATGAAGTGGGCAGACCCCCACAGCTCTTTGAAAGGTTACATAACATTTTTTTAACTCAATTCAAGTTACGTTTTAAAATTACTCGGTTACACGTTATTTTTAGGTGTCCTTGTTACAGTGTGATTATACTGTGTGTGTTATATTTTTAAGTACAAACATAACATAAACATATGCTACAACATTAGACATTACATTTTGATGTTAAATTCACTATTATTTTAGAATTGTTCTATACTCTATATAGTAGACTATTTAATGCAATTACATCAAAAGAAACTGTAGGTTAATTAAATTACAAAAAAAAAAAAAATTAAGAGTAATCCCTTCACTTTTTTCAAGGGAAAAGTAATTAAATTACAGTAATTAATTACTCTGTAATGCATTACATCCAACAGTGGTTGCATGTAATTAAGCATAATTTATTACGCGTAACAAGGACACTGTAAAATAAAGTGTTACCCGCTATTCCACTAAGTTTGAAAACATATAGGAAGGTCTGTGCATTATTTATACGTATGTACACAGATACACTTGTACTATAAACTATAAGTTTAGCAGACAAACCTGATCCAAGTTCTATTTTATCTACACATGAAGATCTTCGATGGAGCCTACACAAAGTTTCCAGTCTGGAATACATACATTCCTGCTCTCTTTCTTCCAGCCACCACACACACACACACACACACACACGCAGGTTTGTTTTGCTATCTTAGTGAGGACATTCCATAGGCGTAATGGTTTTTATGCTGTACAAACTGTACATTCTGTCCCCCTACACTACCCCTACTCCTAAACCTACCCATCACAGAAAACATTCTGCATTTTTACATTTTTAATAAAATTGTTTAGTATGTTTTTAAAGCTATTTTAAATATGAGGACTCATGAAATCTCATATTTCATGTTTAAGTCGTAATACCAGTGTAATACCCATGTCATTATACAAATTTGTGTCCTCATAAATCATGAAAACACACACACACACACACACACAAATACCCAAATACCCCTTGCAGAGAAAGCATGTGCCTGAAGAACTAGAGTTGAGCTGTGATAGGCTGAGTTACATAACTAGCAGAACTTGTAAAAAGAAAACAGATTAGATGTATTTTCTGGTCCATTTTCCCCAAATACAGATGCACACCATCCAAACTGTACAACAGATGTGGAAATCATGCACATTTCATTTTATATACTGTTGTATACTCAGTTGTAAAGTGACAAACCTTTTTATGCTAATTGTGACCTATTTTTCTCACTAGAATTACTGAAAAAATAATGGTTGAAGTGAGCTGTCCTCAGTCACTTAAATGGTGTGGATGACTAACATATTCATTTGAAAATAAAAACACCCTGACACCCTGGTTAAGAGGGTGAAAATGGAAATTTTGCCTTGAAACTTCGTTAGAATCAGCAGATTGTTTTCATAAGTACGGCTGGGAAATGAGTGCCATTATTTGGGTCATTATAGATCAACACAGATATGAATTCAGTCAAAGGTTTTGCCATTCACGGTCATTTTGACATTTTTAAATGGGTAATTTGTTATGGAAACCTATATGGTCTTCACAGCAAGCTGCATAGTTGAATAGCAGGAGTATATGAAAAGGTTTCAGTCATCCTCAAACCCGTTGACCCCTGAAGAGTGAAGCCTAAACTGCAGTGGTGTCATTTTACATGCTTCACCCCCTGAGGATTGAAGAAATGTTTGTTTAAACTTGCAGACTTAGGTTTAAACAAAATACTGAGTATGCACTTATTGTTGCTGCTGCTAATAATGTTCTTAATTTTTGTAGGATGTTCTTAAAGCATAAACAAATGAAGTACTATTAAAAATATTGCGTTCTATAATGTGCATTTACTTACTGCGTGAGGTTTTCTTTCATCAAACCTGATTGATGGAAAAGGAAATTACTTTCTGCTTTTTATCCTATTTTCTATTTTATCTACAGCTCTTTTTTGGTAAATGGTATTGCTGTGGAATGTTATCTGCTATGCTAAGCATTCCGCCACCCCCAAGGCTACCTTAACCACTCCTATTTACACAGATTGATGATATGATATGATATGATATGATATGATATAAGATATGATATGATATATGATATAGCACTTTATTGTCAGACGAGATGTTTACAACAGTCAACATCTCTTATATCAACATCACTTAATCCACACACAAAAACAATTTACAAAAAAAAAAAAAAAAAACCCTTAGGCTAGCACACACTGCTGTTTACACCATTGCTGGAAATCAGGCAGTTAGAATAGCAGAATATGTGGGAGAGGTTTGCTATAGTGTGACCATACTTCAATGCAGGTGGTAGCTCATTCTGATGGACAAATTGAGCCACTCAGGATGCGCTGCCCCTTAATTTGGACCCCTTTTAATGTGATTTCAGAAAGCAGTTTGGCCATAGCCTTCCATGGTCAAAGTCTAGCTCACTTCTGAAGCTAAATGGGCTCAAGCCAGGTTGTGACATGGCTGGGAGACCTTTTGTGAAGAAACTTGATTGTAATTGGAAGATGCTTTAGTGAGACCAGCAAGGGGTGCTCATTTCCAGGCTTATATGGCTCCTATTGCCAAATGACTAAAGAAATGTTATCAGCAAGATGGTGTAAAATTTCTTTTCTATTAGCACACACTGCTGTTTACAACAGTGGCAGAAATCAGGCAGTTAGAACAGCAGAATATGTGGGAAAGGTTTGCTATAGAGTGACTATATAGTACTTCAATGCAGGTGGTAGCTCATTTAGTGAGGCCAGCAGGGGGGTGCTCATTTCCAGGCTTGTATGA